>NC_085138.1:446293828-446309351 GCF_035046485.1 Aedes albopictus | reverse complement strand
ACAGGTGGCGCAATCGCCTCAAAGTTGAATTTTCGAGTAATAAAAAGGTGTTTTCACTTTAAGTGCCATAACTTTCTCGATTTTCAACCGATTTTCAAATTTTTTTAATGTATTTCGAATTTTCCGATATTTCGAATAAACTCGTAGAACATTACATTTTTCCAAAGTCACGCAAAATATGAGTTTTTATAGATCTAATTTATTTTTTCCCCTTTTCACAAAAAAAAATAAATTTAAAGCCCGATAACTTTTCAATCGGTTAACTAATTTTAAATTTTTTAGCTTGCTTTTGTAATTATTTCTGTTGCTTATCTTTGTCCCAAACAAGCTATTCATCTAAGTAGTCATTTTTATGATACTTTTCACCAAAAACTGCCAAAACATGCCTTAAAATTTGATTTTTTTATGCAAAATTGGAATTTTTGGAATAATTATTTGCTATTTTTTACTCCAAACCAGATACTTAGTATCATAAGGACTGTATCGTTAATTATGAGTACACCTTTGAGGCTCTGCATTAAAAAGACTAATTCTTATTTTCACAACTGCTGTGTGTTTATGTGTTTCTAGCTTTGTAAATAAAAGATAACCTTCATCAAAAGTTAAAGTTTTTCCTCAAGTGGAACAATGCGAGGGTTTGCGGAAGAGAAGCGAAAATCGATTGTGACCAGGTGCTGCAGTGAAAAATGATTATCGCTAAGAAAATTATTGCTATTGAAGGTTTTTGCTGTCCAAAATGCTGTCAAACGATTCGGTATGCATAACACACTGATAGATTCACCCGGACGCGACAGAAAACCAGGTACGTCCAAGTCAAATTTGGACAGCAAAATTTGAAAAATCTACAAAGGAAAAAGGGAGGTATCCATCATAGATTGCGCAAAAAAGTGTGGAACGACTATTGGTATGGTTAAGCACGCCAAGGAGCGTAATTCCCTGAAGACCTACCAAAAACAGAAATGTCCAAAACACATTCAAGTTCTGGCGGATTATGTGAAAACTTGGGCTCGGAAACAGTACGACGATGTTTTGAGAAAAATTATATGTGCATAATCATGGATCATGGATGATGGAACGTATGTCATATTGAACAACAAGGCACTTCCAGGGGCACAGTTTTTCACTATGAAGCCTGGCACTGATGTTCCGAATTCGGAGAAATCGTTTTTTTTTGCGAAAAATTTGGGAATATGTGTTGGTTTGACAAACAATTTGTCAAAGTGGTATGAAATCGTCACCTTTCTTCACCGTCCCAAGTATGAACGTCGAAATATACCGGAAGGAATGTCTCCAGAAACTCTAAAAGCACAAAGGTTTTTATTATTTTATTATTAGTCCTTAGTTATTATTATTTTATTAGTCCTACATTATTTTGGACGGATTTGGCATCCTGTCACTATGCGCGTGATACCTTTGACTAATATGAAGAAAACAATACGTCCAATTTGTGGAAAAGGCAATGAATCCTTCAAATTGCCCGCAAATAAGACCCATGAGGAAGTATTTGACTTTGATGAAAGGGAAACTACGGCAAAAGGATAGAGGAGCAGAGGACGCCATCAAATTCCAAAAAAAACTGGGTCAACCCAAGCAAAACCATCGTCGGAAGGGTTGTCCAAAACCTTATGAAGGACATCAAGAAGAAAGTGCGAGAAGTGGCAAGATCCAAGAAAAATTAAATATACAATGATGTCATGGGCTTTTCTGATGGTCAATAAACAATGTAATTGAATTTAATTTACAAAATAAATACTGTCGTGCGGGGCTTCTTTTTACACTTTTTCATGATTTTTCAACTTTATGACATTATAACTCCCAGAGTAGTGAATGGATTTCCACAATTTTTACACATTATAATTGTGAGTATGTATGTAGGATGTATGCAAAATTTGAACTAAATCCATCAATAAACAAAAAAGTTGTTCATACACCAATCGGACACATCTCATATAGAACCAGATGGGGGCTACTTTTTACATTTTTATCTAAAACAGAATTGCATTTCAAATTCCAGGTTTATTTAGAAAACTACTTTGTACCAATACTATAGTATACTATATCAGACATGATTTCAATAAATTTATGCGTTTGAAGATGGTTCCGTGCTACCTTTGGTATTATGAGCAGCGTGATATTGCTATATAAATAGCCTGAAAAAAAGGACCATCAATCCTTTATTTGGGTGAAATGGTCATTTATTATGTATAATGATACAAATATTCGATTGTATATGCTACGTTGATATATTTTCAATGAATTGATCAACCCTTCGAAATTTATGAACTGTAGAAGCAATACTTACAGACCAAATGTTTTGATACGTTATGTATATTTTATTGATTTATTCGATGTATTTTTGCGTCCTGCCAAGCAATAAACGGTCTGTTTGAAAAATAATTTCAACCAAAATGAGGGAAAACTATTGTTTCGTAATAGTCCCAAAGACATCAAACAGATTTGAACCATATTTCGAATTAAAAAAAAATCATATTCGAAAGTGTCCAAAGTAGCCCCGCATTTCAAAAGTAACCCCGTACGACGGTAAAACATTTCCAGATACAGCAATTTTCAGGTGTACTCATAATTAACGATACAGTCCTTATTTAGGCATATGGAACACATTGGAGGATTTTTTTCTAATTTTTTTCCTCGCATTTAGAACATGAAGATATTTTTTGATTCAGAAAACTCCAAAAACCGAAGTTTAGGGCTTCCATATGATTATTTAGAATAAACTTTTCGCTTTTAGCCCGAAACTAAGTATGAAAACAATTAAAAATTTGCTAAAATTCAGATTTTTTCAATAAAGTACGTGTTTTTTAAAGTTTTTTGGTATTTATCCATTTTAAAACAATTTTTTGAAGGTACAGTTTATTCACAGCATTCAACAAAGATATGTACAAAAGCATGCTAAAAAATGAAATTGGTCAAACGAGGACTTTAAAGTTAAAATAAAATTGTAAAAAGAAGAAAAAAAATAAATTAAATCTTGGAAAACTCATATTTTGCGTGACTTCGGTTGGAAATTGAGAAAGTTATGGCACTTGAAGTGAAAGCATCTTCTTATTACTCGAAAAGTCATCTTTGGAGCGATTGCGCGACCTCTAAATCTAAATATTTTTGGCTCAAACCCAGAGGTTTTCTTTTTGTGTCATTCGAATCCAAAAGAGCTTACGAATTCCAGGTTTCAACAACTTTTGAAAAATAAGCCGCAGCCTATTAGACAGGCACGTTGCCGCTACGCTACGAGAAGACTCGAAGACGTAGTGACTAACCTGAATTCAAGTTCAACTCGAAATTCTGAGGTTATCTTTTTCAAAAACTGTGTAACTTAGGCCAAAAACTAAGATTTTATTATTGATGTTATTCTTTTACATCATATATATAATAACCCGGGAAAATACTCACAAAAAAATTCTTTTACTATCAGATGCAAAAAAACAAAACCAGTGACAACCTTAGACAACTAGACACAGCATTTGACGAAAAAAAAATCCCAGACAACAGACGTTGAAAATTTTGATTTTTTTTAGGCAGAAAAGAACCTGTCACTTCTAGACAACCGAATGCAGCACTGCCGTGTGCAGCATAGTTGTCCCATGTTAATAGGGATTCCCATAGAACATGGGACAATTATGCTGCCCACGGCAGAGCAGTTGTTGGAAATATCAAAGATAGCCCTGTTTGTCTGTCCGGTGACTTCACCAAAGGTTTTCAGATGTAAATATAATCTGCATTGAATTCACAGAATAAAAAACTCTATTCAAAACGTATTAAATCTAATTTGAAATCTACAAGCGTGAATAACACATGAACCATTTATATTAAAAAAAACCCAAATTAATCCACCTAGTGGTGATAGTGCCTTTCTCGTCGAATATGTACTTATGATCTTTGAGAGTACGCTCAATACGATTCATGTAAAATTTGATCTCCTATTAACACCGCATGAATTTGATACAAGAAGATGGAAAAGATTGAAGTGTGTTCCTGCTGAATCAAGGATTCATCTTTCTATGCTGCGGCTGTGATTTATCGTTGAAACTCGGTCAGTATGTTCCTTTTGTCATATTACTTTCTGTTACGTACCCAATTCTGCGCAACAAATGCAATTTCAAATGGATGTAAGTAGGACTTTGCCAGTTTTACACATTTGTTTTTATATAGCTCGGACCACACATACACATAAGGGTGCAGGAACCTGCTTTTCTTCTGTTCTCGTTTCAGAGAGCGAGTAATGGCGCTTAAGCCTAGGCTCTAAAGCCAGGACACAAGGCCGAAATACCTGTGTCCCATCCCAGGAGAAGAGACGCCAACTATAATGGAGTGAGCATTAACCTTCTTAGCTGTGCCACTCCCAACGATTTTATGCATAAAACCTATTCCCCTAAATGAAACGGTTGGTACGGTTGTCCCCGTTTCTTCCTTCATTAAATTCAAAAAGGTTGATCAATCATGTTATTCATAAGTGGATAACCTAATTGTCCTAAATTTTTGAATTATCTTTCATCCCATTATGGGTAGTACGCTGATCGCAAGAAATTTCTTGGCCTATCTCGATGCGTCGCAAATTCAGGCAAGGAATCGCTCAAGAAATGAGAAGGCGTCGCTTTATTCCGGATCCTAGTACGGAGCCGAAACGAAACGTCAAATCAAATGGGGCTTGCTGTGTTAAGTTTCTTGACACAGAAAAATAATGCACTGAACGAAAATTACTTGAGCGATTCCGTTTGAAGTGCATACCTCCCATTAGTCTGCACAGTAGGCCTGACCATTTTAATATTTTTTTGCAATTTCTCATCGTAATAGGCTGTTTTACCTCACGCAAATCTGACAGGAAAAGCCCTACTTTCTCACACCAAATTAACAGTGCTGTAATGGTTCATTACAGCACTGATTTGCGTTGCGTAATGAACCATTACAGCACTGTTTTCAGTTTTGGTCAACTTCTTGATGCTTTCTGGAAGCAGTTTTGAAAAATTGTGACAACTACACAGTATAACCTGCTATGATCAGATTTTCTTAAACAAGGCTATGAAAATCAGTGTGCAGTTTGATGAAAAAGTTTTGTTGAAAACTATCCTCAAGGGTAATTTATGAAATTGCAAAAAACGTTGTACGGCAACGCCTCGTTGAATAAATGTACGACTCGTGCTGTAAAAATCATCATTCTGCACCTTGTTGCGTAAACTACTATTATCACATCTCTGATATGCTGCAAATATTAATGCTGAAAGAAAACATCAGAAGAAATTTTGATATTTCCAAGATGCTTTTCAATACTGGCTGTGCAAGCGCTAGAATAGAATAGATAATAATCTAATAAACTCTAATAATAATTAATAAACACCGCATCAATTTGAAATGATGTGATTTGATGAGATTGTTTTGGTCACGATTTTGTTCTCTTGCATATATGAAAACTTCGACCATTTCTTCACTTCAAATCTTACCCAACTAACTGGCCAACAAAAAAGCCACGATTTAACTTGGTTTTGTTCACTTTCATAATTCTACTATTTGATGTGCCGCATGTAAGGGTTTGGTTTAATTTCACGTTCGACCACTTCCGGCGGACACTTGGAACCGATTCCATGACACTACTGGTTGTCCCAAATATTGTCTGTGGCTATTTTCTTGTCAATTGTTCATCAGACTGCCTAAAAGTCGCAAATTGCTGAGTTGCATGTGGAGCATCCATTAAGTAAGTCACGCTGAAATTGGGAATTTTCGCCCCTTCCCCATTCGTACGGTTTTTTTCTTTAACTTAATACATTGCTTGTCACACTTCAACAACACACACCCACACACCCCCCCCCCCCCACCCTTAGGATAGTCACGTATTTAATGGATGACCCCTAAACCAATAGATTCAAAGTTTTTTTTTGGAAGAACATTTAATAATCTTCCGAATGAGGATTAAAAAGCTGCGATTAGTTTGACCATTTTCAAGTTATGGCCAGTTTGAGGCAAGCAAAGTCAAAAACATGTGAAGTTCAATTACTACGTAACGATTTGACGATATGCGCAGAAAGTTTTTTTTTCACCATTATGATTCACCCCTTAAAAAGTATGCATTTACAAACCTAACACCCTGTATAGTCTGAACCTATTTGCTTACTAACGTTCATAAGGTTATCAAAAAATGCCGCACCTTGCTGTGTCGCATGCATGGGTTGGGTTCAATTTTGTATTTGGGCGCTTTCGGAGGGACACCCGGAACTGGTTCCGGCACTCCTGGCAGTCCCTAATATGGTCTTAGCCTACTTCCTTGATAGCCAGTCATCAGGTTATCGGAAAAGCCGTTATTTGTCGTGTCGCATGCATGGGATTGGTTCTCTTTTATAAAAGGCCATTTCCGGTGGGACATCCAGAAACGGTTCCGGAACAAGACCGGATCAGATATGGTCTGAGACTATTTTCTTGGTAACCGTACATCATGTTATCGAAAATGCCGCTGTTTGATGTGTCACATGCATGGGTTGAGTTCACTATTATATTATAACGGTTCCAGAACACTACCGAATCAGAAATGGTCCGAGGCTATTTTCCTGTCTACCGTTCATCGGATAATCGAAAATGCCCTGGTTTGATGGGTCGCATGCATGGGTTTATTGCATTTTCATGTCAGACCCCTTCCAGGGGTACCGGACCGGAACACCTAAATGGCCAACACTCCGGAACGGCTGAACCGATCCGAACCATTTTCAATAGGAAACAATGGGACCAGATGCCGCGTCGAATGAACCGTCGGTCATTAAAATCGGTTGAGGTTTACTGCCGAAAAGTGATGTGAGTGTTTTTGTACACACTCACACATACACACACACACGCACACGCAGACATCACCTCAATTTGTCGAGCTGAGTCGATTGGTATATGCGACTCGACCCTCCGCGCCTTCTATCAGAAAGTCATTTTTGGAGTGATCATATAGCCTTTCCAGTACACTTAGTGTACGAGAAAGGCAAAAACACTTGCCACGGGCGCTTCTGCGTCCACAAATAAGCTAGTGTCAAATATTAAGCACCACTGGGCAATCTGTACGTTTTAACTTTTTTCACAAATGACGGATCACTTTGCGGTCTTCGGCTAAGTTTTTCGGCATATCCTAGGCTATACTTCAACGTCATTAGTTAGTTCGTTTTAGATGAGAAAAAAAATCAATTTTTGTGAAAAATGCAAAAAAGCACGATCTACCATACTAAATCAATCACTCCCAAATTTTGGACTGTTGTTTTGGACTCTGAAAGGTATCGAAAAAGCTTTGTTTAAAAAAATCGACTTTGTTGACTAATGACTATTCATAGAAGTGTAGATGAGCACTTGATTATGTAGAAGGCCACTACTTTTTTGATATCTTATGCTATACTTTCAAATGGTGTCATCCTGACAATAATATCCATGCCATCTATGTATGGTGCTTTCAGGCAATAATGTCCATGTCCAACGCGAAGCAGCCAAACTGACCGGATTGCTTGACAAAAGCATCCATGCTGTTGCTCGACATGTCGCCTAAAACCTTATGCAGATTTGGCATGAATTCGTGTTTTTACAATCACATATTGTTTTCCATTGCCTCGTTCAAAAGTGTAATCTACAATGATAAATCTTGCATGTAGAATCGATTCCTCTCATCGGTACTTCTACGTGTTCCCATGAACCCATCTCAAGCGATTATGTTCAACTGCGACTCTTAACCCTTTCTCCCAGAGAACGTGCATTTTCTATTGGAACGTTTCAACGAAATTGATGTAACAATTTGCAACGCTTATCAGACTGGAGCGCAACAGCATTGAGCGCGGTGCAAGAAAACGGGTTAGAAGGACACATTTTTCGTTGACTGACAACCGTGACCAGTTTCGTTGCATAATCTCATCATTAATAACGCATAAAAGTACTTTCCTATCGAGAGGAGCGGCGGTCTGTGTTCATGCAAAAGAGAAAGTCCTTCCACCAACCAGCCAGGTACATACATAAACCGTCCATCTGTTGGGTTGAATTTAATGGAATACTTTTTGGTTGACGAATCAAAACATCAACGAAATGAGGGTTCGAGGGATGCAATGCAGCTGGAACACGTCCGTCCATAAGGTACGAGCGGATCGATGTGACAGTTATCCCTCATAACTGGGCGACTGATACAACGGATTTGTGCTCCGGTATGTGGGGAAGTGATTTAATCAATTCCGAGGCATGAAATAAATTCATCATCAAAAAGACATCAACACAATGACGTCAAAGTCGCTGCTCGTTACATGAAGCGCGAAGCAAAGGAAGTGCCTCACTTTACGGACACGGTCGGTGATTGAAATGCAGTTTTGATCCATCTATCAGATTTTTTGTCACTATTTTTGGGAAACGGCACCGCAAAGGGAAGCAAGGAACCGAGATGTCCTAAACAAGATAAAACTGTCCTTTGTGCTGCCGAACGGGAGAAGTGGAAGCTAAGATGAACATCAGGCAAAAAAAAACTTGCCAAAGGTGCGATACGTCGTTTAGCATCCCGTAAATTGTGTAAATGTAGTTTTTATGAAGTCAACTTTTACTCATTCTTCCGGAACGGCGCGACGTCGTTGGCTGATTGAGGCAGGGACAATGGACGGAGAGACAGTTTTGGTACAATATGTTGGGGAAACAGTTCTATCGGAATCGCGTGACGTGAGGGCTGGCTATAATCAATCTTTAAAATGTGATCGATCATTTTGGGATGGAACAGAAAAGTGGGAAAAGTAACATCATAAGCGCAGAGTAACGATTTTGTGAACATCAATAAGAATGCGTGCGATGTAGAGCGCACATGTTGATGACTGTGCAACGGTGTTAGAATGGATTTTGTACAACTTATTCTCCTTCTTTTTGGCGTAACATCCCAACTAGGATAAAGCCTTAGTGTTCAATGAGCACTTCCACAGTTATTAACTGTAAGCTTTCTCTGACAATCACTATTCTGCAAGTGTTTTCGAATCCTCTAGGCAGAATACTCTTTTCGAACGAATGTAATCAGTTTTGTACCTTTCAATTCTGCCCTGTTATGCTTATCATTTGACAGATCAGATACGCAAATTTCTTCATCTTCAGTGTCAGTTATCATCCAGTTATCCACAAGGGATAACTGATACTGAGGAAGATTACAAGTGGTAGTCAAAATACGCGTATCTGTCTAAGAATAAACATAACATGGCGGAGTTAAAAGAGACATAACTGATTACCATTGGCGTAACTAGGATTTTTTCCTGGAGGGGGCCCAGGGGGGGCCTGACCTGAGATAAATTTTAAGCGGGATGGGCGCCCGATATGTGAACATGCAAATCAGTATTGTAGTTTTGAGTAATCAAAATGACTGTTTCAGATTTGTTCATAGATTTTTTTTCTATAGCTTAATTCAGTGATTCCATCTTGGCTTCTTCCAGAAATTCAATCAAGAATTCATCTAGGGATTCCACTAGACATTTTTTCGGGGATTTGTCCTGGGATATCTTTAGAGGTTCCTCCAGTGCTTTTTTTTAAGTTTCCTTCAGGAATTTCTCCAGAGATCCTTTAAGGTATTTCTGCAGGTATTCAGAGATTTCAACAGGGATATCTCCATATATGCCTTCCAAAATTCCACTAGAGATTGCTCCAATAATTACATCTGGAATGATTCGAAGTATTTCTGCAGGAATGTATTCCAGAAATTCTTTTAGAAAATTTTACTTGGAGATTCTTAAAAAACACTCCAAGAGTTGCTTGAAAAATTTGTACAAAAAAACTTTAGGGATCCTAGTTTTTTTTATCTGTCTCAGCGAGATTTTTAGCCCTAGGCTAGTTCATCTCGGGACCCACGCTTCACTTCCCTTCCGAAAGAAGAATTCACATTTTGCGAGTTTGTCGGGAGTGGGATTCGATCGCAGGTCCTCGGCGTGATAGTCAAGTGTTCTAACCATCCCACCAGGTCCACTCCACTAGGGATCCTAGTATTCCTTCAACAATTACTGCAGACATTGATTTCTTCATTTTTTTTATCCAGGAATATTCCTACAAAAAATCTTTCAGGTATTCGCTTAGAAAGCTCTCCTGAGATTCCATATAGAGTTCCTAATGGGGCTTGCTTCCGGGATTCCTCATCGGGTTTCTTCAGAAATTACTTCAAGAGTTCCTCCAGAGATTCACCGGAAATTTCTTCTGCTATTCTTACAAAAACGAATTCCGAGATTATTTTAAACATTTCTAGAAGAACTCTCATTGGGATTCCTTCAGAAACTCCCGCAGGAATTAATCCAGGATTTCAGGATTTCCTCAGGAATTTCAGCGGTTTCTTCAGCTTCTTTCCCCTGAGAATTCTTCAGAAAATCCTCCTGGAATTCCCTCAGAAATCGAACTTTGTATTTCATCAGGAATGAATCTTGAGATTCCTCCAGGAACTCCTTCGGAAATTCCTCCCGGATTTTTTTCAAGAATTATTCCAGGTATTCCTCCTGGCATGCCTTTAGGATTTCATTCAGGCATTTCTTCAGAGACTTCTGCAAGAGTTCCACCAAGAATTTCTTCAGGTATTACCCCAGGTATTTCCTCAGGAATTACTCCAGGAATTTATTCAAGTTTAGATCCAGGAATTCTTCCATGAATTCCTCCGAAAATTCTTCCAGGAATTTCTTCTCTAGGGTTTCCTCTGCACATTCCTTCAGGATTTATTTCATGGATCCCTCCAGGAATTCCACCGATGATTCCTGCAGTAATTCCTCCAGAAAATCCTCCTGGATCTCCACCAGAAATTCCTTTCTGAATTCCTCTAAAAATTTCTCCAGGAATTCCTTCAGAAATTTCTCCATGGATTTCTTCCAGAATTCCTCTAGAGATTCTTCCAGGAATTAATTCAGGGAATCTCAAGATATTCATTTAAGGATTCCTCCTGCAGTTCTTCTATGAATAGTTCCACGGATTTTCCCCAAGATTTCCTATTCAGATTTGTTCAGGAATTCCTCCTGAGGTTCTCCCAGAAATTGTTTCAGGGATTCCTCCAGGTTTTTTTTGCAAGAATTCCCCCAGTGATTCTTCCAAGTAATTATCTAGAAATTCCTCTAAGGATGCCTCCAGGAATTCCTCAAGAGGTTACTTAAGTATTACCCCAAGAATCCCTTCAGAAAGTCCTCCAGGAATTGATCCAGGAACTCCCATAGGCATTCCTTCAGAAATTACTACCGCAATTCCTTCAGGAATTCCTCCTGGAATTCCTCCAAAAATTCCTCTAGAAATTTCTCTTGGATTTTCTTCAGAAATTTCTCTTGGAGTGTTACGAACGCGACGCGTGAAGTACATCAATTTCTAACAACTAGAGCACACTAATTCCAATCATTTCCTACATCTAGCATTAAGCAAATCGCTTGTAATAATCTATCGCAAAAGCTTGTATAATAATCGTAGAGGTAACGTTTTGTGAATCGTGTTGGTCACATATTCATGACAACCAGTGTAAATTGCAATATGCAAAATCAATTAGATCGAATTGAAAACGAGCGACCTTTCACACAACGTTGTATACTATATGCTACGATAGCGCAGCATCGAGGATGACTGATCAAGAACGAAACAAACTGCGCGTGCGTAGTAATCGATTAGCCCGGAACGCATACTCATAGCATAGGGGAACAGAGCCCAAAATGCCAAGATGGGGTAAAATGGCCCAACTCATAAAATCATTCCTGAATGGGACTTGATCATTGATATAGGTGAACGGTGTCAAGATATGTTTGCATTGAACATTCTTCTAGATGCTAGGCCGCCAAACCCACGGAAAATCTTTTGATTTCCCAATGAAAATTGGCAACTTCCGGTTTTCCGTACTTGAAATTAAGGTTTTCTGGTGATTTTATTACCAGCCAAGTGTTTCCAACGAGATTGAGGCACGCATGGAGTCGCATGGTTGTTGATGTCTACGCTTTCCATGTTAGGGGTCATTCAAATATTACGATCATCGTTTTGCGGGGAGGGGGGTAACACTCCATGTATTGAGTAAACGAAAAAACGCGACAAAAAGGTGAAAGTGAGTCGAAAATGACAGAAAACTGAAGGACGTAATTTTTGAATGTTTTCATGAAGTGGCATCTTACCCCAAGGCAGATGGCCTTTTTGCACCACTTCCGTTTTACGTACCAGTTTTTGAAATCGCTAAAAATCAATGAAAATGCAATAATTTAGTGAATATTTTTGCTGAAACATCGAGCAAATATTGTCTAGTTGCTGTTACCACTTTGAAAACCTAACAAATGAGGCTATATATCATTGAAAACGATGAAAGTTTGAAAAATGGCATATTGCCCCACTTTCCCCTACGTGGGGATGAATCATTCTAATTCATATTAGAAACGATATCATATTCAAGTATGTTCACGGTTTCACAGCGTAAATGCGCAAGCGCGGTATGGAATTTCACCATCGGATTTAATGTTGCGCAATCGGACAGCACTTACACATAAGCATGATTTATAATTACGCAATATTGTGAAATTCATTAAACTAGAATACAAGCTACGCCATTTGTAATTGTTAGTTCCAGACATGCACCGATAGGATATAAAATTGTAATCAATTATCTATGCTCACAACTAACGTAAAGTCAAGAACACAACCCCAATGTATTGTAATGGTCAAAGTACCAGAAAAGGTTTTGATCAGGGATTGATTATTTGTTAGCAAAACTTGTTGGAAAGATTCATTGCAGGATTGTATGTATACAAGTTAGAATTTTGATGAATCATGAGTTAATTAATGATGTAAAGAGGGTGAGCATAGTTTCTGGACGATACACATATAATTAATATGCTTTACGTAGGAATCAGGATAAAACATGTAAAAAGAGGGTGCGAATAATGTCTGGACGATAGTATAAAAAGCGATCGAACAATAAAGACAGTAGCAGTTTTGCCTTGTACGTCACAAGCTACAGAACGCTCATTCACTTGCTACTCGAAATCCTTCTTACCAAGCACTTTGAGAAGCTTAATCTTTTCTAATCCCTCCTATTACCCAAGCCTTCGAATGCGAAAGGAGTTGGCTGGAGCTTGATTGGAAAATTTAAGTCTTTGAAAAAGAGTTACTTAGTATTTAGAATCGAGAAGTCTAAATCATACTGAATCGATCAAACTTTTTCCACTCTGGCACGCTACGGTTCCGAATGCGAGTAACTTTGGCAAGAGTCTGAAAAGGCCAGTTTGACACCGATTCAAGTGTGGGCAAGCATTTATTTTCTCACTCTGGTACGCCACGGTTCCGAATGCGAGTAACTTTGGCATGAGTCTAGAAAAAATATAAATGCATTGCGATCAACTTTTCCTCATCCGACTAAGTCACGTCTTCGAATGCGAAAGAATTTGACCGGATCTAGGAAGGCCAGTTGATTGCTCCCATATTCGATTTGGACCAATCGATTTTAATTATCTACCACTCAATCCTCCGAGTATCAGTAAGTAGTTTCGGTCGTCGACAGTTTATTCAGTGCGTTTCTCTTGCCTGTTGATCGGCACACGCGGAATCGAATACCGTCTCCCTTCGCAACGGTACCGTGCATCTGATGTGGTGTGATTACCATCATCGTCGTCGTCGTCATCGCCAAGTGATCGTCGCGGCAGCTGACAGAAACACCACACGGAGTGTAAGTGCCCCGTCGTCAACATGGAGTTTCTTCAGAAATATCTCTTGGAATTTCTTCAGAAATTTCTTTTGGAATTTCTTCAAAAATTCCTCCATTAACTGCTTCCAGAATTTCTCTCGAGATTCCTCCAGGATTTCATTCAAGAATTCTTCCAGGGATAGTTCCAAGGAATTTCCACAAAAACTCCCTTACAGATTAATCCAGGAATTCTTCCTGGGATTCCGCAAGGAATTTATCCAGAGCTTCCTGCAGGAATTTGTCCAGAACTTTCCAGGCATTCCTCCTGAGGTTTCTCCAGAAATTGCTTCAGGGATTCCTCCAGGGATTTTTCAAAGAATTATCCCAGGGATTCTTCCAAGAATTTCTCTAGAAATTTATCTAAGGACTCTAAGATTTTTCAAGAGGTTTCTTTAGAAATTTCTCCTGGGAGTTTCTCCATGGACTCATCCCGGGATTTCTCCAGTAATTCATCTAGAGATTGCTTCGGGAGTTCTTCTAAAAACTCCAAACTCCACTAGACTGCTCCCAGAATTCTTCTGAAAACTCCACCAGGAACTCATCTAGAAATGTATCCAGAGATTACGCCAGGCATTAGTCCAGAAATTTCTCCAGGGATTTTTAAAGGAAATTCCCCAGGGTTTCCTCCAGGGATTTCTTAAGGAATTTCTCGAGAGATTCCTCCAGGAATTGATACTGGCATGTCTCCAGGAATTTATCCAGGGATTACTCCAGGCATTCCTCCAGAAGTTCCTTCAGAGATCTCTATATGGATTCCTCCAGGCATTAATCCAGGATTCCTTCAGAAATTACTACCGCAATTTCTCCAAGAATTTATCTAGAAAATCCTCCAGGGATTCATTTAGAAATTACCCCAAGAATTCCTCCCGGAGCTTATCCAAGAAATATTCCAATAATTCTTCCTGAGATTCCTGAATGATTTCCTCCTGAGATATCTCTTGGAATTCCTTCAAATATTTTTTCAGCAATCCTCCAGGAAATCCTCAAGGGAATTAAAAATTACCCCACAAATTCTTTCTGGAATTTATTCAAAAATTATTCCAGGTATTCCTCCTGGCATTCTTCCAGGATTTCATCCAGGCATTTCTCCAGGGCCTCCTCCAGGAGTTCTACCACGAATTTCACCCAAAATTAGCCCAGGTATTTCTTCAGGAATAGTTTCGGTAATTTATTCAGGAATGGATCCAGGAATTCCTCCAGGAATTTCTTCGGAAATTCGTACAGCAATTCCTTCAGGAATTATTCCAGGAATTCCTCCAGAAATCCTTCCAGGGTTTCCCCCAAGAATTAATCCAGGAATTTCTTCTCTGCGGTTTCCTCTACACATTCCTCCAGTTATTATTTTATGGATTCCTCCAGAAATTCCTCCGATGATTTCTCCAGTAATCTTTCCAGAAATTCCTTCTGAAATTGCTCCTGTAAGCCCTCCAGAAATTCCTCTGGAAATGTCTCCTGGAACTCCATTACAAATTCCTCTAGAAATTTCTCTAGGAATTTCTTTAGGAATTTCTCTATGAATATATTCAGAAATTTCTCCATGGATTCCTTCCAGAATTCCTCTAGAGATTCTTCCAGGAATTCATTGAGGATTCCTCAAAAAATTGATTAAGGGATTTCTCCTGGAATTCATCCATGAATAGTTCCATGGAATTTCCCCAAGATTTCCTATAAAGATTTGTCCAGAAATTCCTCCTGAAATTCTACCTGGAACTTGTCCGGAAATTCCTCCAGGAATCCCTCCTAAGGTTCCTCCAGAAATTTGTTTCAGAGATTTCTCCAGGGTTCTTTCCAAGAATATCTCCAGGTATTCTTTCAAGAATTTTTGTAGAAATTTCTCTAAGAAATTTTTCGGGAATTCCTTATGAGGTTTCTTCA
>NC_085138.1:446268328-446293328 GCF_035046485.1 Aedes albopictus | reverse complement strand
ATTCAAGTAATTCAGGTTTGATTCACTTCACACTCGAGTGATTCACATCATATTCAAGTGATTCAGATAAAGATTCACTTCATATTCGAGTGATTCAAGTCTCATTAACTTCATATTCAAGTGATTTTGATACGAAGTACTTTAGGTTCAAGCGATTCAGGTCTGATGCACTTCATATTCAGGTGATTCGGGTTTGGTTCACATCATATTCAAGTGGTTTCGATCTAATTCATTTCACATTCGAGTGATTCAGGTCTAGATCACTTCATATTCTGTACAATTCACTTCATGATCAAGTGATTCAAGTCTGATTTTCTTCATATAAAATTTATTGAGGTCAGATTTATTTCATATTCATATGATCTAGGTGCAATTATTATTTTTTATCTTATCACATTCGCGAAACACCTTCTGAACAACTTTGCTAAAGACTGTATCTTTGTAGATTATCAGGATTTCGAGATATAGCGACATGAATTTTCTACTTTTCAAGTGGTGCTAAACTTTTCAAGATAATGAAATACATATTCAACTGAGTGTTGCAATACTTTTTCAAGAGAGTCCGTACTTATAACGGGTAGTGTAGGTGACACAGTCCTAGACCGCTGTTATGAGAATTGTCACCTTCCTATCCGTTACAAAAGCACAGAGACTTGGGGCTAATCACTGATTCTAAGACAAGATTGACGCAATCCTCCAACGATCGAAAACTGTCCTGGCCAAGTCCTGGACATGGGAATGGGACAGGAATGGGAAAAGAATATAAGGTGGTATGTAGAAGGTATGTAAAGCAGTTAAAAGCTAATAGAAAATGGGTTATATTACCGCTCTCATTTTAAAATTTGGTCAACCCAATTTCCAGCGACACTGCCGTAAGTTTATATTCATTTTTTAAAAAAATTGGCAACTTTGGGTTAAGTTTACAAACAAAATGTATTGATAAAGTTTCTTTTAAATCATGTTCAAAGTTTCTTTGACTTATTATCTTTTGAATAAGACCTAGGGTTTTGGAATCGGTCGCAAATTGGTGAAGATATGTACCTAAAAAATGACATGTTTCTGGGGGGGTGACCCCAAACTTTTGATCGGGAGTGTACGTCATCTCCAGCCTAGCTGTCACGGGAATTTGGGTATTATAAGTGGAAGGATAAAGTCTAAAGGATACGTTAGGTCAATGTTTAGGCACGAAAACAATATGCAAAAACAAACTCACCAAATTATACGAATTCCAGTACCCTCGTGATGAAATTGTGTGACTTTCATGAGTGTCTCCCGGTCATCCAGCAGCAATTCATCAAAAATCACACGGAAAGTATGCCAAAATGAAAATAATCTCTGGCACCCCGATAGGAATAAGACTAACTCTCACAACAATCGTGAATTGGGTTCTTTAGAGGTATCCAGATTATTTCATAATCAGATTCTCCGCCCAAAAATCGGAATCCAATATTTCATAATTTTTGAAGTCCGGGAACTATATTTAAAATTCATTTAAAGTTTGTATGGGGATTTTTTTTTGTTCGGGTCGACCTATCATTTTATCGATTGAACTGTCATTCTATCCACGAAAATTAAAACTGTTTTGTTAATTTAACCATCAAAATAAAGGTATTGGAATCCAATAAAATCACGTTATACTCAGAAAAATGAGCTCTTTCGATTAGGCTATAGAAAATAGCAATATTTTATTCACTAAACAACCCAATTATCCTACTCAACACTACGTGATCCACTAAATGGCTGCGGCCATATTCAAAACAACGCGGAGCACAGAAAATGCGTGACAGTTTTGAAAACGCAGCCGCTCGCGCGCACTGCCTGCTACGATCCTCATTTTGATGAGGCTCAAAAATTTCCCATAAAATAGGCGTTCCACGAAACCCTGAAAATAAAGATAAAATTGTTTCAAAGATGCAAAATACTGCGAATTTCTTAAAACAATCTTACTATAACGATTGCAACGAATTTTCGCATGGTCAACAACCGCATTCGATACGCTCCATTCGATCGCACTTCTCCCCAATTTCTCCCGACCAGAACTTGAACGTAATCAAACAATATTTTCCGCTTGAGGGAAACTTCCGCTCGCTCGTTTCGTTCGTTTGGCAATTTTCGATCACGTTCGTGTAAAAAGCGTGGAAAAGAGTGGCCGATAATTGTGTGAATTATTGAATTCTACGCTCAATCGTACCCGTCGGAAAATAAACAACAGACATACGGGGAACACACAGGTACGTATAGGAAAGTCAGTCTGTCTTCTAATCCTTTGAACCGTGACCAGCGCGCGCGCGGGTCAGATGAAAACCGTGGGAGAAACGTTATTTCCCGCCACATCGCTGCCGTTCTGGGAAAGTGCACAACGAACGTGACGTGGGTCCTTCAACGGTCACCTGAGGAAAAGTTCGCAAGTCACACACACAAGTGTCAGAGGGGCCCCCGGAAATCACTCCCACTCAAGGTCTTTTACGCGGGCTCTTTATCTGGCACACACAGCCACACAGGGAATGGAACGGTCAGGGTCAGACAGTACGCTTCGGTGTGCGGTCCCAGAACAATGGACCCACATGAGTGTCGAACGCCAGGTTGAGGTGCTGGTAGTTGATATCAAATTTGTAACGAACTTTTTTTTCCCAACGGCTTCTGATGAGGAAGGAAGAACGAAATCAAGATCGTATCTTATATCATTAAATGATAAATATGATGCGCCGCGATGAGCACCAACGACGTCGACGACGGAAGTGCTGGCTGAGAATTTTTCCAAAATCTTCTTCGTGTAGCGCAACACAATCAACCGGCATGACGACAAGTGCATGCGCTCGAAAGCGTCATGCTTGGCTGAGCTCTGTGAGAATGGGAAAATCTACACAACGGCGATTGAGTTACAAATGATTGCCTCCAGCAACCGCAAGGTGTACGTACCCACTGGTTACGACGAAAACTTGAGAATATTGTAGTAAATCCAGTGTGAAAACTAGGAAACCATCATACTGGCAGTAGGCTTCGCCATAATGGATCGTATTCATGACTTACTATGTTTGTTTTACCATACAAAGCAACGCCTCACTCTACATATAACCAACTAAATTATCACAATTTCAAGGTGAAAAAGAGTTACTCATCGCGAGCAAGGGATACATCCATACAAGCGATGAAGCACAGCAACGAACGGATGGACTCGGTCAAAGGATGTAACCAATCTCCTTGCGGTCTGTTTCCTTTCCATCGTTTTCTCACACTCTTTTCGACCAGTGGAGTCCATTGGGGGAGAGGTGCATTAAACGCATACAAGATGCGGGCCCTTTAATCCGGCCGTCGTCTCGTCCAAGCAAGCGCAGGGAAAGGCTTCGCAGGGGTTACTTCGATTAATGCTCATTCTTCGTTTCCTACTCGCACCGCACTCGTAGTTCAATGCCTATCATTCATGGCTGCATCAGTGCAGCGTAGGCTGGTAGCAAAGTGTGTAATTTTTAATTATCGTATATTTTTTAACTGCAGCGCCTCTTGGGGGTTCTAAATGAGCTGGTTGGGATTCTCTCGAAGACGATGATTAGCTAGAAGCAGTCATTATTTTCACAGTCGGAGGCATCCGCTGAGCATGATTTCAACAGGTACATGAAAACTTGTCGATGCAGTAACCGATCGAAATAGGTATTAAAGCCATTGAGCCTGTGTGTAGAAAACATCAACAAATAAGAATCGTAACAGTCGGATAATTTAAAGACGTGAATAGAAAATACCAAAAAAAACTTATCAAACTCCTTAACGCTTATCTGCGTAGTATTCTTAGAGTTCGAGAAACACCATGGATTCACAAATTTAAAAACTCTACTAGAAATCATTACTTCAAACATTTCGTAAAACTCGTAAAGTAAAAGCCTACTGCGCAAAAGAATTAGGGGCCCCTCTCCCATACAGCAGTGCACATCAGAACTAATCGAGTATGCCTTGGTAATAAATCCCAGCATTTTATGTGCCATAGCAAATGGACGTACAATGTACATACCTAGATAGGAATATCCAACAACGCAACGCAACGGTGTGATGTGATAATGTTTCATTTTTGCTCGATCATCGGTTTTTATCGGTTTGAATAATAATTCCCATATTGATTGCATTCTTCCGCTTTTTCCACCATCAACAGCATCGCACTATGCAATCTCTCTTCTACATATACCGAGTAGAATCCTTACGCGCGATCGGGGATCCCTTGAGCATGCTGTGTGTGATGTTGTAATTCCATACTGCTGTAATGGGATTATATGGTTATCTTCCGTTTTCACTCTTTCTTGACGAAGTCAGTGAAGCATTAACATTTTTCAAGTTTACGAGCTATTACAATGGCAATGGCAATGAATGGATTGTTAATCCCTTTAGCACAAATGTTCGGTGGATTTTAACATATTGATGAGGTGTGAAATGCACCGTTTTTGATCAATCGACTAGTAGGGTAGTACGAGTTCGTATTGGTTTCGTACCGATATTTATTCGCATTTTCTAATCTCTTTGCTTTTTTTGGAGTGGAGAGCCAACTAGCATAAATCTTGTTTTCAGCGTTTAAATCAAAGCTTTCTCTGTTGATATGCATTCGTACACTCATAGATTTTTACAATATTCTTCTTGGCGTAACGCCTTACTTGGAATAAAGTTTGCTTCTAAGCTTAGTGTTCCGAGTAGGTGGAAAAATCTGATGAATAGCATATTCAGTTATTACTGATTGAATTACTGAAGATATTGGTTGATTAATATAAGAAGTGAAAGATCAGAATTAATAGCAAAATCTAGTATGGTGAACTGCTCAATAATAGCTCATTAAGATATTACAAGATCAAAACAATATCATTCAAGATTTGTCTACCTTCAAAGGCGGCGATGCTTACCACACAACTGTTACTTACTGTTGTGAATATCATGGGAATAAGAGCATGAGGTACTTCGTTTCCACAGCTCAGAAAGGGGCACATGGCATTTCACTATCATAGACCCATCTCTGTGGACGAGTGTATGTGTTTCATTTCATGCAGATGAGCTAAATTTGTTCTTATGTAGGAATTTCCAGATATTTCGACAAAAAAAAAACTAATATCAGATCACTCGGCGGCAAAACGATTCAAAGAAGATGTGTGTTCCTCAGGGTTGCCAGAACGAGCGTCATACTGCACGTACAGGTGTAAGAACTCGTTCACAAGCTGTTATTTTGACGTAGGACTACGTCTCTCTTTTCTATACCGGGTGTCATTCTAAATTTTCAGAAATCAGCCGCGTTACGTTTAAAGTGGAGATTTTGAGCGTTAATAGCTCAGCCATTTCTTGTTGAATTTTCAAAATTTTGGCACCAATCGATTGCAAATCTTTACACCAATTATGTCCAATAATAATATTTGCTGTTTTTCAATAACAAACTATTGAAAAATTGGGAAAAGTGAACCCATGTTTATTCCAGCCAATCACGATCGAGCACATTTTGGAGCACATTTTGGATGCTCCCGTTGAATATAAAAGCTACTGCTTCTTCGCATCTTCCCTCATTTGCCTTTGTCGTCTCGAGGTGAACGCATCGAACGAGAGCTGCCCACTTTCTTCGTTTGCGTTTTCGCTCATTATTCTTTGACGGCCGTGTTGGCTCGGCGTCGGTGGTTGTCGGCAAGGGTGCTGTTGCACATTCGCCTTCTAACCGTCTAACGCGGCAGACGAAGGAAAGAATACGTTTCATCGATTGCTCGGCGGTGGTGGCAGAGGCAGCAAAATCCACAGAAAGATCAGCGACATACGAATTTGCGAGTTGCGTCGCTGTCCTCGAGGCTCGGTCCTTTCGCCGATTGATTGGCGGTGGCGCATTGATGATAGCATCAGGAACATCCAGGGCAACAAGCGGCGGGCCAATTTTCGACGGCGTTCAGCATTCAGCACGGAGGAATCCAACACGCATTGCGTGGCATGATAAATTCATGTCATTTTTTGTCTAAAATCTTTCAATATTCAATCGGTTCTTTTCAGGACCATAGAAAATTATTCATCAAGAGTTGTGAATCAGATAATTATTTCATTCCATCATGGATCGGTAAAAGTGTGGTGCAACCGAAAAGTGAAAGATTGAATGCTTGGTGGCCCCGCAAGAATGATGATGCCGGCCACTAATGGTTCCATCCGGAATTTATCAACCCTATCCGAACCATTTTTCGTGAAACATCGATAAATTATAACGTTGTTCGAGTTAAAATGATCTTAACCTTACAATATTTTGATTACTTTATTCGTTAAATGGAAATTTTCTCATTTCTCGGTTGATTACCCGTTTCAAGCGTCTGGTGCATGCGGGGCGGGTCATGCAAATAAAATATACTGAAAAGCCAGCCGAATGGGAGGAGCTTCATCTGCTAATCTAGGGCATAAAAGCTGCTCCCTCTGATTTCTTTCGTCATTTTCGTTGGATCAGTCAAGCAGGGTGGATGTCACCTCCACACCTGAGCACTACCCATCGGCGACTCTCGGCTATCGTGCTGATAGCGTCATGAATCTTATCCACGGCAGAAAGCGGCCTACCAATTTTCGGTGGCATCCTGCAGGATTAGCACAGAGAAAACCAACACGCATTGCGTGGCAAGGCGGTTTCATGCCATTTTCTTCCTGAAATCGTTACTTTATCAAACGGTCCTTATCAGGATCACCAAAAAATGATTCTTCAAGAGTTGTAAATCAGATAATTTTACTCCATCAATCGAGAAAAGTGTGGTTCACCCGAAAAATGAATGATTGAATTCCGGCCACTAATGGTTCCACCCAGAATTCAGCAACGCATTACCCTATCAGAACTATTTTCCGTAAAACATTGTTTAACTCTAACAATTTTCGAATTAAAATGATCTAAATCATCCAATATTTTGTTTACTTTAACGCTTAATGAATTTTTTTTCCATTTCTGGGTTGATTAATCGTTTGAAGCGTCTGAAGCAGGCGGGGCGGGCCATGCAAATGAAATATTCTGGAAAGCCAGCCGAATGGGAGGAGCTGCATCTGCTAATCTAGGGGTATAAAAGCTGTTCCCTCTGATTTCTTTCTGGATTCCGCCAGACTGAAAAAATGTCGAATGTCGGGTTAAAGTCGGGTCAATTTTTATCGAATGTTGGGCCACTGTTGGACCAACATCGATTAACTATTGGGTCTATGTTAGGTTTGGTGGCTAAAATCAAAATAGGTGAATGATAGGTTGATGTCGGGTTTGACGTCATCAACTATGGTAAAAGCTTTAAACCTACAACACCACAAATTTATGCTTCCTAGCTGGGGCTCAATTGAATGATGTGCCTTGACTGAGGCTGGAGCTGAAAATTAGTAAAAGCTCGAGATCAGTCTTACCCAACCAATCACAATCAAGCATAGTTCTGTGAGGCGACACGACGAAACTTATATAAGTGGTGCACACACTCAGTTCGATCATTTCATCGGCACACACAGCAGCGGACGGACAGCACCGAGCGGCAGCAAGATCCCAAAAAAGATCCGCTTCAACGGATGAGCAAGCGGGTGGCACCGCCCTCTGTCCAATGAAGCCTCGATTCTTTTCGGATCCATCGGCAGTGGAGGCAGCAGCGGAAGCAACATCCAAAGAAAAATCCGCCTCGGCAAACGAAAATTCGATTGGCGTCACTTTTCGTTTGCCGGGGCCCCGATTCTTTCATGGATTGCCGGCGGCAGCAGCAGCGAGATCCCAAAAAAGATCCGCTTCAACGGATGAGCAAGCGGGTGGCACCGCCCTCTGTCCAATGAAGCCTCGATTCTTTTCGGATCCATCGGCAGTGGAGGCAGCAGCGGAAGCAACATCCAAAGAAAAATCCGCCTCGGCAAACGAAAATTCGATTGGCGTCACTTTTTGTTTGCCGGGGCCCCGATTCTTTCATGGATTGTCGGTGGCAGCAGCAGCGAGATCCCAAAAAAGATCCGCTTCAACGGATGAGCAAGCGGGTGGCACCGCCCTCTGTCCAATGAAGCCTCGATTCTTTTCGGATCCATCGGCAGTGGAGGCAGCAGCGGAAGCAACATCCAAAGAAAAATCCGCCTCGGCAAACGAAAATTCGATTGGCGTCACTTTTCGTTTGCCGGGGCCCCGATTCTTTCATGGATTGCCGGCGGCAGCAGCAGCGAGATCCCAAAAAAGATCCGCTTCAACGGATGAGCAAGCGGGTGGCACCGCCCTCTGTCCAATGAAGCCTCGATTCTTTTCGGATCAATCGGTGGTGGCGGCATGGGTGGCAATGAATTATACCAAAATGGTTCTTTTAAGGGCCGCAAAGCTTCCGAAAGAGTTATTTGGAGCATTATTCAATTATTTCTAAAAATTCAACTAATTCTAATTTTTATAGTTTAGTTTATCGATAAAGTTTAATTTTTATACTAAATACAGTAGACGTTCGGTCGGTGCAAACGGTTTAACTGCAATGCTTTTTAACTGCAAGTCCGGTAAGTGCAACAAATTTGCAGTTATCGCACCGCTATCCGTCAAAACGGTGCGCCAAGTTAGTCCAAATGAACAGTCGAATGAATTTTGCGTTCATTTAACGTCAATTGATGGGTTGTTGACGCCTGCCTGACGTTGCAGTTATCGAATTTTGTTCGCTAAGTGAAACGTAAACATGTCGCACTTATCGAACGTCTACTGTATACACCGCTGTATATTTGGTATTTGAAATTCCAAATTTACTGTCAATGTCATTCCAATCGAGTAGGATACCTGTCAAATGCGCTTTAAGGTTGAAGGATTCGTCATTGACATAATCGTCATCATTGAAAGTTCGAAAGCAGTTTTCTCATTCTAAACTGAAATTTCTGCAGTGAAAATAAGTTCACTGTACTCCAATCTTCAGCCGCAATACAGTGAATACATTTTCACTGCGGAAATTTCAGCTTTGTACGAGAAAACTGCTTTCGAATTTTCAATGATGACGATTATTTCAATGACGAATCCTTCAACTTTAAAGGCATTGCTCGGCAGCATCATCGTCATGATACGGGAATCATCATTACCAGCAACAATCGCCAGATTTCGAGTCTTCAGCATATAGTGATTTTACTCTGGCCGTTATTTTTGCTGAATAGATACACGTTTACTTCATCTGTGAGCCCCAAATTCTTTATTATGCGTTAAAAATTAGTCCTACGTCAACATTGCGGTTATGTCTCAGACATTACACACTCCTAGTTTTTTCAAGTAAATTGAAAGACCGTTCAGCATCAAAGTAGATAAAAAATTAAAACATGTTTATTATATGAGAAATTATGTAATCTACAAATGAAAAATGGCTCCGTTATGCTAGATTAGCGGATGAGTCTATTAAATAAACGATTAAGTAAAGAAAAACTGAGTTATTCGTTCGATATTCATTAAATTTTTGAATACCACATCAAAATAACATCGTGCTATGACAGCAAAATATGGGAGTCTCCAGTTAGCCTAGTGGTTAAGGCTATGGGTCGCCAATCCGGAGACGGTGGGTTCGATTCCTATTCTGGTCGGGAACATTTTCTCGGCTCCATGGGCATAGTGTATCATTGTCCTTGTCTCACAATATACAAATTCATGCAATGGCAGGCAAAGAAAGCCCTTCAATTAATAACTGTGGAAGTGCTCAAAGAACACTAAGTTAAAGAGAGGCAGGCCAAGTCTCTGTGGGGACGTAGAACCATAAAGAAGAAGAAGAAGACAGCAAAAAAAATCGACTTGAGATATGATGCTTTACATATTCTCGACTACCCAGGGTTCTATGACCACTTCACACAGTTATTTACCGAGAGCTTCTTCTGACGGTCAAGCAACATTGGATGCGGTTAGGAAAGCCTTTAAAGGCTCCGTAGTTTCGAAATAAAGATCATTATTAGAGCAGGCAGGCAGGCTGGGAGAAGATTTTTATTCCCGGTAGAGGGAAAAAGTAAACGAGTGGCATGCACGAAGAAGCTCCATGCCCAAGGAAGTCAAGAAAACTTTCTTTACGAATAGTTCCTAGACCAACCGGGAATCGAACCCGTCACTCTCAACATAGTCATGCTGAATACCTGTGCGCTAACCGCATCAGTTATATGGACCCTGGGTTCCTCCATTCGGGTTTTTTTTCTAGAAGTTTCTCTGACAGTTTCGCAGGGAAAGTTCCTCTGCGAATTCTTCCTGAAGCCCCTTCATGTATTCTTTACAATGGGATATTTCAACAGTTTTTCCGAAAGCTCATCCAGATTTTTTTTCGAGAATACTTCCAATGGATCATCCGGGAATTTTTATAGGAGTTCCTCCGAAATCGCTTCCACAAGTTCCATCAAAATTTCTCTCAGAAATTTTTCTTTAAAATATTTCAATATTCGTTTCTGGATTTTTTTAAGTTTGTATTAGATTTATAGAATTGTTTAGAGAATACTTCGAGAAGTTTACTCTAGATTGCTCCAAAATGCAACTGATGATTCTTCGAGTTACTGCAAAGAGTTCTTTCTAATGTTCCTTCGAGAATTTTTGCGGAAGATCCTTTGGAAATTTTCCCATCAGTTTCTCCGAGAATTCTTTCAGAAGTACCTCAGAGAATTCTTCTAAAAGTACATCCGGAAATTATTCCAAATATTGCTTCGAAAATTATTTCGGATGTTTCACCGAGTGCTCTTCCGAAAGTTCTTTCTAGAATTTCTTCAAAAGTTCCCCGAGGAAATCTTCAAGAAATGTCACAGGGGGTCTTCCAGGAGTTACGCTGAGTATTTTTTGAAGAGCATTTCAAAAAAGTTTACGGAGAAATATGTCTGTAAGTAGTACTCTAGGAATTTTCTCCAGAAGTTCCAGTAGGAGTTCATTCAATAGTTCTTCCGGGATTTCTTTCAATGGTCTGGGATTTCTTTTAGAAATTTCTCTGGGAATTCTTCCCAATGTTCCCGCGGGAATTCTCTCCGGAAAGTGTTTTTCGACTTCCCCAAGAACTCTTCCAGGAAATTTAGCAGTAGTTCGTGACAAATTCTTCCAGCCATCGGAATGTCAGCTGAAGCTCCTTCAGAATTTTTTGCAGAAGTTTCTTAAGGTTCCTCTAGCAGTTGTTAAGGAAATCGTTCTAGTGATTCTTACAAGGGAGTTGTTCCAAGGACTGCTCCAGGATTTTCCAGGAATTTCTCTGAAATTTCATATTGTCCAACGACACAAGTTTTCACAACCCAAAAAAGACGGAACATCCCACAAAAAATTGGCATTATTACTGAAATGACGGCAGAGCTTTTGCAGCTTGTACCGTCTTTTTTCGATTTTTTTTAGAATATGTAAACTTTTAGTAACTACGCCCCAAGTAACAATTCAGAACTATTAATAAGCATGCTAGTTTAACAAATGTTCTGCAGAAGCGCCGACAGTTGAACAAGAGCATGTGTTGATCAAACTGGTGAACAAACATTGCAAACGGTTGAAGTAGAACTTTTGTTCATCATATAACTGTTGATTAAATAACTAGTCAATCAAAAGCTTAAAGAAAGTTGTTTAGGAATTACCATCAATAGCATAATAATGTTGTAACAATGTTAGAAGAAAAGTTGCTTCTGACTCGTTAGATGTCGTTGTTCCACATATGATTCTCAGTGGAACAAGTAGCTCAAGCACACTTTAATAATACTTGCTTAGTCATATTATTCAGCTGTTGATTAGTAGCGTAATAGTATCAATTCATTGTCATTGTTCGCCATGTTCACATTTGTAAACATGATCGCTGTTTTTTTTTTTAAGATTTTCAGAATATTTTGCCCCCACCTCCCAAAATATATTTTCACTTATTTTTCCAGAATTTCTTCCTAATTTTCAAAGAATTTCTCCAGGAATGCTATAAGCCTCGTTTCTTAAGAATTCACAAGAAATTCCTATAGGACTTCCTTCATGAATTCCTCCAAGAATTCCTTAAAAAAAAAATCTAAATAAATATCCTACAAGAATTCCTCCAAGAAATCTTCCAAAAAAATCTTCCAAAGACTTCTCCGTGATTAAAGTAACTTCCCCAGAAATTTTCCCAAGAATTCTTCTTTGGGTTGCTCCAAGAATTTCCGAAGGATCCCTTCGGTAACTTTTCAATGATTATTTCGGGAATGCTTCCTCTTGAAATTCTTCTAGAATAAACTCTATAATTCATTCAGAATTTTCTCCAAAGATTCTTTCAGGGATATCTCCAAGGATTCCTTCTTATGAGGATTTCCATAATGATTGGATTCCTCCAGGACTTCCTTCAAAAAGCCCCTCCAACGATTTTTCTATGAATTTTACAGAAATTTCACCAAGGATTCACCTAAATTTTTCCAAGGATTTCTGCATAAATTCCTACACGAATTTTACTAGGAATTCTAGAAAGTCCAGTATAAAATTCTCGAGGAAATTTTGGAAAAAAAATGCCTGGAAAAAATCCTGGAGAAAATTTCAAGGAACTCTTTGATGAATTTCTATGGAGCTTCTGGAGATATTCCCGAAGAACTCCTGGAGGAATTTCCAAGGAACTTCTACAATAAACCCTGAAGGAATTCTCAAAGAACTACTGCGGAAATTCCCGAGGAACTTCCTGGAAAAATGCCACGGAACTCCTGGATAAATTGCCTAGGAACTTTTTGAAGAATTCGCGAGGAACTTCTGGAGAAATTTTCTAAGAACTCTTTGATGAAGTCCCAAGGAACTCCTGGGGCAATTCCCGTGGAACTTCTGGAGGTACTCTCAAGGAACTCTTACAGGAATTTCCGAGGAGCTCCTTGAGGAATTCCCGTGCAACTCTTTAAGGAATTCAAGGTTCTCCTAGAGGAATTTCCAATGAATTTCTGGTAGCATTTCCTGGGGAATTCCTAAGTAAGGAACTTCTGAAGAAGTTTCAAAGATCTCTTAGAGGTTTTGCCTCAGCTATTTCTGGAGAAATTGAAAAGATACTCCAAGAGGAATTCCTGGAAACGGGGAACTCCTGGAGAAATGTCCAAGGAATTCCGTGAGGAATTTAATTTACATGGAACTCCTGGATGAATTCTCAAAGAACTCCTAGAGAAATCCCCGATGAATTTCTGAATAAATTTCCGAGGAACTCCTGGATATATTCTCAAGAAACTTATGGATGAACTCATGAATTCCTTAGAAATTCCTGATGAAACTTCCGAGCATTTCCTGAAAGAAATCCTGAAGCTTTTGAAGTAACATTTGAAAGATTCTTCCATGCAAGGATGTTTTCGATCATCTGGCATCATTTGACACATTTGTCTATAACTCTGTTCAGAAGCCTAATATTGAAATGTGGTATTGGGAAAACTTGTATATTAGTGTTTTTTCTACAATTATAACAAAACACGCCATATTCTAACTCTAATATTTACGGCGTAAGAGCACTAGTAATACCTACTCATACTAAACGATCGAAAAATTCGATCGTTTAGTATAAGTAAGTGGTACTAACACCTTTACGTCGTAAATATTAGAGTTAGAATAAATATGTCGTCTCTGGTGATAATTGTAGGAAAATCAGTAATCTACAGGTTTGCCGAACACCACATTTCAATATTAGGTTTCTGAATTGGATTATAGAATAATGAGTCAAACGATTGCCAGGTGATCGAAAACATCCTTGCTTCCAAGGAATACTATCAGATACATATTCTTGAAACTGTGAAGGAATTCCTACAAGAAGTCTTAAGAAAAATGAAGGAACTACTGGAAGAATCTGTAGCCGGCATCTCACAAATTTATTAATAAATTCTTGTTCCCGATAAGTATCAAATCCGCCAATCCGCCACTGAAATCCCTGCCTTCACATAAACCTGATCTATGTTTTTCAGCATTTGGTTATTCATTAGCCGGATTCCAGAATTACCAAATTTTGTCCTGTATTGGTATTACAGGTCAATGGAATCAAAAACCTACTCACAAAAATAACTTTCTTCTCGGAATCATAAACATTCTCAGAGAACTGAACACGTTCCCATGGTGATGACAGCGCTACCTCCCAACCAAGACACAAAGATAGCAGAATGACAGTTTCTTAAGCTGTAGTTTGCTTAAAAATTGTTTGTTCAACTCTTATACAGCTGAAATGTTTGTTGATTTGGTTGGTTTCGCAAGTTTATTTTCCTCATTTTCTCTAAGAACTTCTAGTGAATTAAAAGAAAAAGATGTAGTCCAGTGTCACATCAAACTGGCGGTCATTCCAAACTTTCCTCACCATTATTAATGATTGTTTGTACAAGCAACTAATGCAAATCACCGACCTGGACAAATCTCAACGTCAAACTTTCATTAATCATCAAAAAAGGAATCAAGTTTACAAATGAACCACATTTGTCACGATTACCGGAACAAAACTGTACGAATCATCATGCGCCATACCTGGCCGTCATGACAGATTGTGATTTAAGCCAAACTTTTGAAAATCACTCCAGCCAGATGGCCACACAACTTGCATGTTGCATCCTGAAACCAACCCGAGAAAGGGTTGGCCAGCTGCTTCATTAGTCTCAAAATTATGCAATTTTCCACCCGAGGGACTTTTCCCAGACACCAGGAGATCACCAACGGTCATTGAATCCCGGGACTGGAAAAAGTGATTAATCGTTCCGCAAGAGTACCCATCCTCTTAAAACAATCGGATGCAATTCCGGTTTGTCTGCAGCGGTCACAAAAGCCCAACCGGAGAGGTAGGTCATCACAGCAGACGGAAGCCTTTCACACTCCAGTGCCTACTGTGTCCTGCACAAAACGAAAGATCGGATTACAACAATTGCTCTATTAAGCCTGAAAGGATCGCACACTTTCGTCACTTTCCTGCCAAGAGCCTGGCTTTTTTTTGTATGAGCAAATGGACCGGTTTCTGCCTGTTTTCCTGCGTAGCCTTCGATCGTGCCTCAACTAATTTATTTGTTTTAATTTTTTTTTCTCTTCTCAGTTTGAAGGATCCTCTGGAAGTGCAATAACCCAATCTTGCAGGCTGGTTCGGAAACAACGACGTATGGTGTCATAAAAGAAAATAAATATAAACATTCGGAGGGAAAATAAGGTGACTTTTCCCCCTCCCGACACTTTCCATTCTTCCCTGTCGTCAGGAGTGGAAGGTATCCTTTTTTGGACTTTTGACTTTTTTATTAAATAAATTATTCTGGGATCGTGGTGAGGATAGGGACGTAGAGCTGGGAGAAAGGCTTGCAACGTTGATGAGAATCCTTTCGAAGATTGAACATTAACACTTTTGACAATTGTCATAAATTTCATGACAGAGATAGCATAGGCTGTAGTAGGGATCGTAGGAACCATCTCTTGCATTTGTACCGAGCCAAGCGGTTACACAATCGTAGCAAGCGACGACGAGCAGGAGCAACGGTTTGCATTTGAAGTGGATATGACGGTTTGTTGACGGTTTTCCGGTGTGGCTATTTCATGCCAGTGGCGGCGATCCCATAGTGAGGTGTTGAAGGGTGCGCTCATGCGTATGATTCCTTCGGTTTGTTATGATTGCCGATGGTGTCGTAAATTTGGTGATTTTATGTGCCGGGATTGATTTGAACAAATGTGTCACATGCCCAATTTTATTATAGGTGAAAAAATTTCGCTCTCAGAATCGGGTTAAAGGTTATTAAGGATAGCTACAACAATCTGGGAATACAATATTTTTCTATGACATCCTGGGAAAAATTGGGTTGTGTCTGCTGTTATGCATCAAGCCTTGTTTTCTTACTACTGTACAGTATTTATCATCAAATGAGTGTAATCAGTTTTGTACCTTTCAATTCCGCCATAATTGCTTATCCTTTGACAGATACGCGTATTTCGACTACCACTTGTAATCTTCTTCAGTGTCAGTTATCCACTCAGTCAGTGGATAACTGACACTGAGGAAGATTACAAGTGGTAGTCGAAATACGCGTATCTGTCAAAGGAGTGGCGTAACTAGGAGTTTAGGGGCCCGGTGCGGAGCCAAATTTGTGGGCCCCCATGAAAATCACAGCAGTACGTATTTTACAATGATAAATGTGTACATCTAACTCTCGAATGATTGCGCCATTGTATTTTGTACAAAACTTTGAAAAAATCTCTTTCGTACTCAGCTTAGCGTGATGCTGGCAGTGTTGGTCAAGAGACTGACGGAAGGTTAAAAATTATTCTCTGTTTTCTTTTATGAACTTCTTCGGAGACTTCGGCAAGGATACATCCCGGAGTTCCATCAATGAGCGTAGACTCTTTGGCGAGCGTTCGTGCGAGACAGTCGCAATTTTTAGTTCGTCCGGTTTGTCTTCGATACTTTCCAGTTCGGTGGCTATTTTCAAAGTGCTAGTTTTCGAGTGATCAAGTTATTAAGCTTCCATCCCTAGTGGGACGCGTGCGGTTGGCTAGGCCACAATTTTTGCCGCAAAAGTTCGTTTGATTTGAGTAAAGTTCACGTTTTTATTACATCACGTGGCGCATTGACCGACTATCGGGCACAGAACACGGTTACAGAAGTTACACAGATTTGTGTACTACTAGATCAGCCTCACCGCTGTGTCAAATGTACACAGATACTTTTCCGTCTCCAGCGCTGGCATGAAAACAAAATTAACAATTATTTTTGCATTGATCGATTCCTGATAATGCATGTCATCATTCAGAGAAAATTAGTTACGAACTTTGCTCCCATACCAGCGCTAGAGCCAGAAAAGTGACTGTGTACATTTGACACAGGGGTGGAGGCTGATCTAGTAGTACACAAATCTGTGTACATTGTACACAAGCCTGTGTACATTGTACACAAGCCTGTGTTGTTTCGTTTTAGGGTGAAGTGCAGCACCCCCCGCACACCGCGCCGCTCGCGCGGCCGTGATCGGCTTCTTCCAGTGAGTACCCAAGCTCATCGTCGTCGACAGCAGCAGCCCACCGAGAGAAGAGCAGAGAGCGTTCAACCGCCGCTCACCAGCGCAGCGTCGGGCGCTCAGCAGCAGCTCGCTTCCTCCCTGTGCGGGCCATCCGATCGCTTGGACCTGTCGTCGTCGAGCCTGTGGCTAAACAGAGTGCACAAAGATAAGTACATAAGCAGTTTTTTCTCACTTTTCCTGTAGCGTTAAATTTGTCCCTTGTTTTTTGATTATTTCTCGTCCCCGTGATAGTGTTAGTTTAAGATTTTTGAGTGCCCCGTGGTGGTAGTTAGCTACCACAATGGGCGATGATGATGATGGCGGGGGAACATCGTACCGCATCAACGAAGCTTTGTTATTGGCATCGGATTGTTCGAGCCAACAAGGCGATGTAAATGCTAATCCCTTTGTCTCCTTTCACCCTGGCGCTTCTGCAATGGACACCAACAGTAAATCTGTTTCGACGTCCCCCCGCCTCAAGGCCTACCCTCCCGACTTTGGCGGGCCATATGTTGTTTTCTTCCGACCCAAAGGCAAACGTTTGAACACCGTTCAAATCAGCAAGGATCTGACTAAGCGGTATTCTTCCGTTGTCTCCATTGACATGGTCGGTACAGCTAAGCTTCGGGTGACAGTAGGCGACCGAAAACACGCTAATGAGATTGTGGCCTTCGAGTTGTTTACACTTGAGTACTTCGTTTACCTTCCGAGCGCGTCGATAGAGATTTCGGGGAAGGTCGCCGACGCATCTTTGACCTGCGAAACGATCATGCAAGGCTGTGGTCGTTTCCATAACCCTTCTCTACCTCCTGTCCAGATACTGGATTGCCGGCAACTGCATTCGGTATCCCAGGAGGGCGAGAAGAAGGTTTACACACCATCTGAAGAATTTTCTGTGACCTTCTCCGGATCTGCATTACCAGATCTGCTGGTGATTGGCAAACTTCGGCTACCTGTGAGGCTGTATGTACCAAAGGTAATGAATTGCATCAATTGCAAGCAGCTGGGCCACACCGCCCAGTACTGCAGCAATAAACCTCGCTGTGCAACATGCGGGGAGAGACATGTGGACGGTGCGTGTAAAACGCCGCCCAAGTGTGTTTATTGTGGCAGCGACCGTCCACATGATCTGATTGATTGCCCAAGGTACATACAGCAGAAAAAACATCAAAAACGATCGTTGCAGCAGCGATCACGGCGAAGCTACGCCGAAATGCTGAAAAAAGCTGCCCCGACCGTTGAATCCCGTAACATCTACTCGTCTTTATCTCTCGATGATCAGGGCTCTGACTCTGAGGTCGGGGACGGGGTTCCCTTTGTTTTCAAGGGTGAAACGAGGAAACGGATGAGGCTCCAGAGACCCACCAAAAAACCTCGGAATCTGCCTAGCAGCGACCCCCAACCCACCATGACAAATTTGAAGAGTGGTAAGAAAGCCACAAAACGTTCCCCTCCGGGATTCAAAATCCAGGACGAACGAGACTTTCCATCACTCCCGGGAACATCTAAAATCCCAGATGTCCCACGTTTTTCGAATTCTCAACCGGAAAGACAGCATTCGGAGCACCAGGAGCAACCTCAGGGTGCGCCATTGTTTACGCTCTCTGGCATTGTAGACATCATCCTCAGCTTCTTCAATGCTTCAGATTCCGTGAAGAACATTGTAAAAGGACTTCTTCCTTGTGTGACCCCTCTTTTGAAGCAGTTGGCTTCTAAAATGCCCCTCCTTGCGACAATCGTATCTTTCGATGGCTAATTTAACCACCGAGGTCGAAGATACGATTTCGGTTCTACACTGGAACTGTCGTAGTATTACACCGAAATTAGACGTTTTTAAATTTTTAGTTTACAACTTACAATGCGATGTATTTGCACTATCCGAAACATGGCTGACACCTGATGTAACCTTACCTTTTCCCGATTATAATATCATTCGCCTTGATCGATCCGACTCGTACGGAGGGGTGCTTCTAGGGATCAAGAAGCAGCACTCATTTTACAGAGTCGATTTTCATCCGATGACAGGCATTGAAGCCGTCGCATGTGAGGTGACTATCCGAGGTAAAACCCTCAGTGTTGCCTCCATATATCTTCCACCGAGAACTGCAATATTTCGCAGGGATCTCGCCCACATCTGCTCGGTTATGCCTGAGCCTCGGCTGCTCATGGGAGATTTCAACTCCCATGGTACAGGCTGGGGGGAACTGTACGATGACAGCCGTTCAACTTTGATATATGACCTCTGCGACGACTTCAACATGACAATTTTGAATACCGGAGAAGTTACACGAGTGGCACCTCCAGCTCAAGATGGCAGCCCTAGAAACAGCCGATTAGACCTCTCAATCTGTTCGAGCTCACTATCGCTGGAATGTACATGGAAGGTTATCCAGGATCCTCATGGTAGTGATCATCTGCCGATTGTTGTTTCTATTTCCAATGGGTCACATCAACCTCCATCTATCGACATCGCCTACGATCTCACCAAGCACATTGACTGGGAGAAGTACGCAGAAGCAATTATCGACGGTGAACAATCGGTAGAAGTCCTTCCACCGCGGGAAGAGTATCAGTTTCTATCAGAACTGATCATCAGTAGTGCGCGTCAGGCACAACGTCTACCAGTGTCAGGTCCGTCGGTTCGCAGGAAACCCCCCAATCCGTGGTGGGATAGTGAGTGTACAGAAATATATCGCGAGAAATCCGCGGCGTTCAAAGAGTTTCGGAAACGCGGTTCGGTCGAAAACTTCAAGCGGTTCGCTTCCCTTGAAAGCAAGTTCAAGAACTTGATCAAGGCGAAGAAAAGCGGTTACTGGCGTCGGTTCGTCGAGGGTTTGTCGCGCGAGACTTCGATGAGAACTCTTTGGAACGTCGGTAGAAGAATGCGTAATGCGTCGTCGGTCAACGAGGATCGAGAAAGCTTAAAAACCTCCCCGACGTCGCTAAGAGGCGCTTGTTGAACTTGTTCAATCAGTTCCTGGATAACAACATCGTTCCGGATGATTGGAGACAAGTGAGGGTGATAGCTGTTCAAAAACCCGGGAAACCCGAGTCGGATCATAATTCGTACCGTCCAATCGCGATGTTGTCTTGTCTACGGAAGCTGTTGGAGAAGATGATTCTCTTTCGACTGGACAAATGGGTTGAATCGAATGGCATGTTGTCAGACACACAGTTTGGTTTCCGCAGAGGCAAAGGTGCGAACGACTGTCTTGCGTTGCTTTCTTCAGAAATTCAGCTTGCCTTTGCTCAAAAGCAGCAAATGGGCTCAGTGTTTTTGGATATTAAGGGTGCTTTTGATTCAGTTTGTGTCGATGTTCTTTCCGACAAACTACACGACTGCGGCCTTTCCCCAATTCTTAACAACTTTTTGTATAATTTGCTGTTTGAGAAGCAGATGAGTTTCGCTCATGGTGACTTGACAGTTTCACGAATTAGCTACATGGGCCTCCCCCAGGGTTCATGTCTAAGTCCCCTTCTTTACAACTTTTATGTTAGAGACATAGATGATTGTCTCATGGAAAACTGCACGTTAAGACAGCTTGCGGATGACTGTGTTGTCTCTGTAACGGGATCAATAGCAGTCGATCTGCAAGGACCACTACAGGATACTTTGGACAATTTGTCTACTTGGGCTCTCAAGCTGGGTATCGAGTTCTCTCCGGAGAAAACTGAGATGGTTGTCTTTTCTAAAAAACACAAACCGGCAAAGTTTCCGCTCGTTCTGATGGGTAAGACAATCACTCATAGCATGTCTTCACAATACCTCGGCGTCTGGTTCGACTCCAAAAGCACCTGGGGGAAGCACATTGGGTATCTGATACAGAAATGCCAAAAACGAATCAACTTTATGCGAACTATTACCGGAACATGGTGGGGAGCACACCCGGAAGATCTGATCAGGCTGTACCAAACAACCATTCTATCGGTTTTAGAATACGGTAGCTTCTGTTTTCAATCCGCGGCGAAAACACACTTGCTGAAGCTTCAACGGGTTCAGTACCGTTGCCTTCGGATCGCGTTAGGTTGCATGAACTCGACTCACACAATGAGTTTAGAGGTACTTGCTGGTGTACAGCCTCTGACAGACCGCTTTGCGGAGTTGTCGTTCCGGTTCCTCATCCGATGCGAGGTTGTGAATCCGTTGGTTATAGAAAACTTCGAAAAGCTGCTCGAACAGAATCCCCAAACTCGTTTTATGAGTGTGTACTACTGGTACATGACGCTGGAGGTAAGCCCATCTCCGGTTAACACCAATCGTGACAACTTCTCAGACTTCGACAGCTCCTCTGTGGATTTTGATCTCTCTATGAAGGATGAGATCACCGGTATACCGGAATCTTTTCGTTCCATAGGTATTCCACAAATTTTTGCAAGTAAGTTCGGGCATGTTAGCGGGGCCAGACAGTTCTTCACAGATGGTTCCAAAACCGATGATTCGACTGGATTCGGTGTCTACAACGAATTTCATAGCGCCACCTTTATGCTTCAAAAGCCATGTTCGGTATATATTGCTGAGCTAGCGGCTATATACTACACCTTAGAGTACATTCGCACTCTCCCACCTGAGCACTACTTCATTTTTACCGACAGTCTAAGCTCTCTGGAGGCTGTTCGGTCAATGAAACCGATGAAGCACTTAGCGTACTTCCTGAAAGGAATACGCCAAGTCTTGAGTGCTTTGTCCAAACGCTCATACATCATCACCATAGCTTGGGTCCCTTCACATTGCTCAATTCCGGGCAATGAGAAAGCGGACTCTCTGGCTAAGGTGGGCGCTAGCGAAGGCGATATTTATGAGCGTCAAATCGCCTTCGACGAATTTTTTGAATTGGCCCGTCAGGAGACCTTGATCAGCTGGCAACACAAATGGAGAGATGGAGAGATGGGTAGATGGTTGCACTCCATCATTCCACAGGTGTCGAAGAAGCCATGGTTCAAAGGGTTGGATTTGAGCCGCGATTTCATTCGTGTAATGTGTCGGTTGATGTCCAACCACTATTTGTTGAACGCACATACCTTCCGTGTTGGGCTCTCAGAAAGCAATCTCTGTGTCTGTGGCGTGGCTTACCAGGATATCGAACATGTCGTTTGGGGATGCAATGAGTATCGTGAGGTCAGATCTGAGCTACATGAAATTCTCCGGGTCCGAGGAAAACAACAGAAACCCGTTAGAGAAGTGTTGGCAGGACTTGATTTGGAATACATGAACCTGATTTACCAGTTTTTGAAACGTGTTGATGTCAGAGTTTGATGTAGTACGTTCCTTGTTTTCGTTGTCCGCCTTTTGGTTTTGTTGTTCGCCCCTGTCTGTCGTCACCCCCCCTTCCGTTTGTCCTCTTCTTGTCATTGTCTACCGATAAAGTCCTTTCGTTTTGGTTCCATTACAGATATGGACAATTGTCCCATCAATGTTTTAGTATAAGTTAGCAAATAATTTAGTTTTAAACCCATAAATCCCTCCTTCCCAATTTTATTTTATTATTTTTTTTTAATCCCTAACCTCGAAACAGCCGCGAGTACTTCGGCTTCCCAAACTAACATAGTTTTAAGGCAGTAATAAATTGTAAAATGTATAACCATTGTAAAAAAACAAAAGATTTCGGCTCAGTTATGCCCATGTGGCGCCCGAGCCTTCCAAATAAACGAATAAGTAAAAAAAAAAAAAATCAATGAGCGTAAGATTTATTTTTAAGAATTATGTCTATTTTTTGAACAATTTATTTAGGAATTGTACCAAGTAAACCTTTAGGAATTCCTTCAAAGATTGCATGATAGTTTTCATTAAAATAAAAATAAGTCTTGAAAAATAATTTGTTTTCAAGAATCTTTTAAGTAGTTAATGCAAGTATGTCATTCAGTATTTCTGTAAGCACTCCTCAGTGTTGTCTTCGAGGATGTTTTCAGAAGTACTTCACAGTACTTCAAAAGATTCTTGAAAAAGCTTCATCGAGTATTTCTCGAAACATTTTTTCAGGAAGTACACCAAGGATTCTATCAATAATATCTCTGAGGATTCATCTAGATTCTCATCATCAGAATCATTCAAAAAACTCTGGTAGATTTTTTAAGAAATTCCAGAAAAAATACTACTTAATTTTTTTAAATCATGATTCCAAGAAATTACATCGAAATTTCGCTAGCGGAAGAGAAGTCCTTCTAGAATTTCTTCAAACATCCTTCCATGGTTTCTTTCAGAAGATCCTCCAAATATTTTTTGATGATTTTTCCACAGAAGTTAAGAATTTCTCCATAGATTCTTCAAGGATTTCTCAATTATTTCCTCACGTAACTCTTACAGAGACTTCTCCAAGAATTTATCTTGGCATTTCCTCAAGCATTCGTCACTCGTCTTGGCGTTTTTTTTTTTGAAGATATCTTAAGAGTTTTTTCCAAGCATTTCTTCAAAATTTCTTCCAATGATTCCTTGAAAAATTGCAGCGTTGCAGGCTTTTATTTTAGAAAAATTTCTGTAAGGATTCTTCAAGGAGTTTCTCTAAGGTTTTACTAAGAGATTAATTCTAGAACTCCTCCAGGAAATTTCAAAATAATCCATTTTATAATAATTAAAAAAAAAATCTCCAAATGTTCCTACAGAAGTTTCCCTAAGAAAATTCTCATAGGAATTTATTTAGGAGTTCTTTCGAAAAATCCTTCTGAAATTCCTCCAACGACTTCTTTAATATCCATCAACTCTAGGAGTTTCCTCAAGGATTCATAATTCTTTTGAGAAACCTTTTGGAAAATCATTCTAAGTGTCCATCAAGCATCTCACTTAAGAAAATTTCACCAGGATTTATTATTGATTCGTCTAGAAATTCCTCCAAAAAATCGTTTAAAAACAATCTCTGATAATTCTTGGTAGGGTCAACAACATGCCCTAAGTATTCTCACAATTCTAAATTCATCCTATTTGAAAACAAAGCGATTACGACACTTCTCACTTCTAACAAAAATACCAAAACGATTCATTCCTTTGTTTTGAGTAGGATGAAAGTTGGAGCTTATATGCTTAAATTGTAAAGGAACAGACACCCCATCTTATCAAATCAAATCTTCAAAAAAATCTCTTGAAAATTATCAAAAAATATGCTTTTAGAATTCCGTTAAGGATCTTGTAAGAAATTCTTGCAACGGTTCCATCAATCAGATAAAGCTTTCTTTGTTTAGTTTATTTAGAAATTTCTTCAAGGATTCTAGATTCTACCAAGGATCACTTTTAGGATTCCTCCCAAACTTTCTTCAGGAATTTTTCCAAATTTTTTTTTTCAGTGGTTCGTCCAGTAAATTCTCTTACGATTTCTCCAAAGATTCGATCGGAATTCATTCAAGAATTCTCTTAGAGTATCCTCAATTGATTTCATTCGTTTATTTCAAGCTGATTTTCCCAGGAATTTTTCAAATAATTTTGTACATGAAATCTTTCGGGTATTCTTTCCCGCAAGAATTCATTCATGTATTTATATAATTACTCCTGTGTGTGTTTTTTTTTTTGAAGATTTTTACGCAAATTCTATTTTTTTTTGAAATTCTTTAGGTAATTTTCTTCGGCCGTTCCATTGTAAATTCTTGAATTTTTTTTTTCAATTCGCGAGTGTGTATCTCATAGAACTTTTAAAGTAATAAGAGACGGAATTCCGTAAGGAATTTTCAAAAGAAATTTCCAAAGGAATTAACAACGAAATTTTATGAAGAATTACCGGAGAAGTTTTCAAAAAATGGTCACTTAAATTTACCAACGGATTGACTAAGGATCTTTCAAAGTACATCCCGAATGAATTTCTAAAGGAACTATTCAAAGAATTAGAAAAGTGATTAAAAGGTATATCAGTAAAGCGACTGCCGGTAAAACTATCAGTGATATTGCCAAAATCCCGAAAGAATTTCCTGATAAATATCCAAAGCAATTACCAGTAGAATTTCGAAAAGTAGATATTTTCAAAAATAATAACCCAAATCAATTTCGAATATTATTGCCGAGAAATTTCTAAAAGAATTGCCAAACCAAATTCCAAAGGAATTGCCGAAATAGTTTTCAAACAAAATTGTCCAAGAAAAAATGATTTCCAAAGTATTTGCCGAAATAACTCCGTAAAAGATAATTCGAAAGATTCTCCGAATGAATTTCCAAAGCGAATGCCAATGAATTAACCAATCAACTCCC
>NC_085138.1:446208351-446267828 GCF_035046485.1 Aedes albopictus | reverse complement strand
GCGACATATCAATCTTCATGATTTTGAAAAACAAGTGTGCTAGAGTAGAATGCAGAGGTTTTTGGACATATTGGCCACCATCCCGGATGTTCCGGGAACCTGGAACCACCCGGAGAAGTGGCCATTTTTCAAATTGTTATGAAACATGGCTTGCGACATATCAATCTTCATAATTTTGCAAAACAATTATGTTAGAGGAGAATTTAGACATTTTTGGGCATATTGGCCACAATTCCGGATGTTCCGGGAACCTGGAACCAGCCGGGGAAGTGGCTATTTTCCAAATTGTTATGAAACATGGCTTGCGACATATCAATCTTCATGATTTTGCAAAACATGTATGTTAGGGGAGAATTCAGAGGTTTTTGGACATATTGGTCACAATTCCGGATGTTCCGGGAACCTGGAATCACCCTGGGAAGTGGCCATTTTCCAAACAGTTTTGAAACATAGCTTGCGACATATCAATCTTCATGATTTTGCATTTTGCCCCAATGATCGATTTCTCCTAATCGATTTTCTTTTTGATTAATAACTTGGCCGGAAAATCATTTTTAGTTATTTTTGTTGTTCTAGATGCTAGTCATTCACCGAGAGATCATCCGAATATTGATCGTATTTCCCGGAATAATCCAAGGAGAATATAGATGAAGAGATATCGATCATTGTAGATACGCTTGTATGATACTAAACTCCAGATTTGTACAGACAGTTTTCTTTATGTTTAGTGTCTACGAAAGTTCAGAATTGTTTAGGGTTCCGTCGAAGATTTTCCTGTGTCTACGGGGTTTTGAGAGCCGCTATGAAACATGCATTCTTTTATGTTAGTTTTACTATGGTTTTGAGAGTTTCCTTGAGTCTATTTAACTTGAGAATGTTACTTAGCTGATAGGATTCCCATACACTTAAAAGTAAAAGAATGTTTCGGATTGTTTTTCGAAAACATTTTGACTATTTACTGTACTGCCCCCACTCGCATAACAGTCCCATTTGACTTTTCACCACTTTTGAGTTAACGTTATGAATAGTCATCATTTTTGATGTACTTCCAAAAACAACAATAAAAATTACGAATTTTTATGTCAATGTGTGAAAAAAATACCAAGTTATGAGCGTCCCATATCAAAAGTACCCGCATAACAGTCCCATCATGGATTTTTGTGTTACGTAACACAAAACTGAATAATTTTGTAGTGATTGTAATATTTTTTACAGTTATATATTCATATGCAAAGCAATCTGTGAAAGTTTCGAGATGATCGAAATATTTTTCAAATTTTGGCGATTTTTCAAAGTTTTATATGGAAACAAGTTTTCAAACTTCAAATGCCGTTTTCTCAATTCCTACTTTTTGCAAATGGGACTGTTATGCGAGTGGGGGCAGTGTATTCTTATTATATTTGTACCAAAAATAGGATTTTACCTTAACTGAACAAAGACACTGCTTAAGATCGATGGTTTTCTTCAACGTAAAACATTAACGTACATACATTACTAGAATGTTAGTCTTATAATCCCTTATGCTTGCGGTTATTTACAATTTATACTAAACAAAATACTCTACTGAATAGTTTCGAAATGCGCCGTTACTAACAACTAAAGCTTTACTTGAACTGGTTTAGTGGTTTAAATCGATATCTGCGCAATAAATAGACGGTTTAGTTAAGCAGCTCCTAGAGAAAAATTCTACTTTTGCTTGCTCTTACATCTACGGTTTAGAATGTTGCGAGTAAGGCTGCCTACAACAAGAGGTATCCAATAAACTCGAGCCTGCGAAGACTATAATGTAGGAAGCTTTGATTTTAGTCAACCAGCACGATGATCATAAACACGGTGAGCCCACTCAGCAGTGCCGTGACGTATCCGAGGTGGAAGCGACGCTCCTTGTCGGAGAATCTTCTGCGAAAGAATATAATGAAAAAGTTACAATGTACCTAATTCAACGAAACAACGGACAAAGGCGCCTTCAGCTACTTACTTCTTCTTGCTGGCGGAGAATGGCGTCGGTGGATTAACACCGGGAATGCTACTGTCCAGGTAGACCACGTAGTACGTGAACCACGTCACAGTCGCGGCAAACAGCGTAGCAAACAGGACCAGCGAGGGATCCTGAACGCCCCGTGCGTTTGCGTAGGTGTCCTTCATGGTGGCCTGCAGGGCGGCGTATCCACGAGTGTAGTCCAGAACGATGCGATCCGTGGCCGACTGGCGCCACCGCTCGAGCGCAACGAGCGCTGCCTTGAATGACCCTGAAACGAACAGTTCGAGAGCGCTCATCATCACCAGTGCGATCTTCTGTGGGAAACTGCATTTGCGTATTCATAGAGCATGCAGCTAGCTGACATAGTAGGTGTAGGAGCAGATTAAATTTTAGCGAACATCTGTGACGTCACTAAGATGAATACTTAGCGTAGCGGTAACTTTAAAAGGGTAGCCGTAGGCAATTAGACCTAAGACAAATGCAAGCGAAAAATCCAGTGAAGATTGCTTCGTCAGGGAACGATGATTTCATTATTACTCAATCCACGTTTCTCTCGCGTTTGCGTTCAGTAAATATTCTCTCTATGCAGTAGGTGACCAAAACTGTCAGTATGTATAGCTATGCATATCGGCAGTGTTTGCACGCTGTGATATGTATGTGATGATAGATGAATTACAGTGAATAGATCAAATATAGGATCGGTGCATGTTAGACCAATTGTCACTGAATTTTAAATAAGATTTATTATAATCGCATTTAGTATACTACAAAATAAGCAAGCAATCAGTTGTTGCAAGTAGTGCTGAGAATACTCACTTGATGCTACTATCCCAGTTCAGAAGCATATTATCTGAAACGGACTTTTACATTGTAGCTTTATCTAAAAGCTCGACGAATAAAGTTAAGGTTGCACACGCATATCAAAGTCGTGTTATAGCATGCTTCGAAACTGCGATGGTAGCAACTTGTAGAGTTAAACGCTTTGCAAGTGAGTTTTCTCAGCACTGAATGCATGTTTGACTTTGCAGAAGATCCTGAGAATTTCTCCTGGAATTCCCAGAGAATTTCTCCGAGATTTCCTGGAGGAATTCCTCGGGATTTCCCCTGTTACTTTCCCAGGAATACAACGGGAATTTCTTTAGTATGCCGCCAAGAGTTTCTGCAGCATTTGTGGTAGAATTCCTTCAGAGTTTCCATGGAAATTTCTTCATGACTTCCCTTGAAATTATTACATAATTTATCCGGAAAATCGGATTCCACGAAACTACTTTCAAAAGTTCACCAAGAAGCTCCCTAACAATAATGCGTAATTCTCTCCAGGATTCCAGAAATTTTCCAGTATTTTTTTCAGGAATTCATAAAGGAGTGCATCGGGAATATTTCCACGAGTTCCACAAAAAATCTCCGGAAATTTCCTTAAAAACCAAAAATACTACGGGAATTCCTTCTAACGTTTCTCAGAAGTTCATTGAGGTGTTCTCCGGGGAAATACCTACAGGAGTTCCTCGGGAATTCCTACAGGGGATACTCTGAAAATCCTACAATAGTTCCTGCAGCAGTTTCGCTAGAAGTTTCCCACTAGTTACTCCACAGGAAGACCGAGTGTTCTTCCACGTGTTTCGTAGGTATTCCTCTAAGAGTTTCCTCAGTAGTTCTCCATAAGTTTATTGAAAAGGTCTCCAAAAATTCCCCGGAAAATTATCTAGAATTTTAATTGGAATTCTTTCCTGATTTCCGCGGAAATTTTTCCAGGATTTTCCCGAGAATTCCTTCGCAAGAGCTTTGAAAATTTTCCCCTGGGGAATTCCTCCAGGACTTCTGCGGCAATTTCACCATGGGTTCCCAGGGAATATCTCCAGAAGTTCCTTGGGAGTTCCTGTAGGAGTTGTCTGGGAATTCCTCCAGAAGTTCCTCGGAAGTTTCTCCAGAAGTTCCTCCCGAAATTCCTCCTTTTGTAACCTGGAACAATTCCTCCTGGAGTTCATCGAGAATTTGTACAGAAATTCCTTGGGAATTCCTGCAGATGTTCCCCAGGAGTTTTTTTTTTCGAAAATTTCTCCAGAAGTTCCTCGTAAATTTCTGCAGGGGTTCCACGTGAATTCCTCGAGAATTTCCCTAGGAGTTTAAATGCAATTTCTCCAGGGATTCACCGGGAATTTGTCTAGTTCTTAGGGATTTCTTGTAGGAGTTCCCTCGGAAATCCTCATGAATTTCTACATGAGTTTCTCGAGAATTCCACCTGAAGTTACCTGGAGATTCCTTCAGGAGCTCCCCTAGAATTTCTTCCGGAGTTCCTCGGGAATTCCTCTAGGAGTTTTTCCTGGAGTTCCTCGAGACTTCCTCATGGAGTTCCTCGAAAAATGCTCTAGGAGTTCCTCCGGGAATCCCTTCAGGGGTTCCTCGGCCATTCCCTCAGGAGTTTCTCGAGAATTCCTCCAGGAGTTCACCAAGAATTTTTACAGAAGTTCCCTGGGAATTTCTGCAGATGTTCCCCAGTAGTTTTTTTTTTGGAAATTTCTCCAGAAGTTCCTCGTAAATTTCTGCAAGGGTTCCACGTGAATTCCACCAGGAATTCCTCCAGAATTTCCCTAGGAGTTTCAATGCAATTTCTCCAGGGGTTCACCGGGAATTTCTCTAGTTCTTAGGGAATTCTTCAAGGAGTTCCCTCGGAAATCCTCATGAATTTCTACATGAGTTTCTCGAGAATTCCACCTGAAGTTACCTGGAGATTCCTTCAGGAGCTCCCCTAGAATTTCTTCCGGAGTTCCTCGAGAATTCCTCCAGCAGTTTCCCGCAAATTTCTCCTTGAGTTCCTCGTCGAGACTTCATCATGGAGTTCCTCGGAAAAAAGCTGTAGGAATTCCTCCGGAAATCCTTTTAGGGCATCCTTCAAGAATTTCTCGAGAATTCCTCCAGGAGTTCGACGGGAATTCCTCCAGATGTTCTTCGAGAATTACTTCAAAAATTTCTCGAGAATTTTTTTGGGAAACCTTCGGGAATTCCTCCAAGAATTGGGTTATTTAATGAATAAAATATTGCTATTTTCTATAGCCAAATCGAAAAAGCTAATTCTCCTGAGTATAACGTGATTTTATTGGATTTCAATACCTTGGTTTTGATGGTTAAATTAACAAAACAGTTTTAATTTTCGTGGATAGAATGACAGTTCAATCGATAAAGTGACAGTTCGACCCGAGTAAAAAAAAACTCCATACAAACTTTAAATGCATTTTAAAAATAGTTCGCTGACTCTAAAAATTACGAAATTTTGGATTTCGACTAAATTTTGGGCGGAGAATCCGATTATGGAATAATCCAGATACCCCTAAAGAACCCAATTCCCCGGAAATTGTTCCCGCAGTTTCACGCGAGTTCCTTTAGGAGTTCCTCAAATCCAGGAGGTCCCCGAAAATTTCTCCAGGACTTCCTCGGTAATTCCAACATTAGATTCCTAGGATATCTTCCAAGAGTTCTTAATGAATTCCTCCAGAAATTCCCCTGGAACTCCTGGAGGAATTCGCGGGGAACTTCTTGTGGAATTTTCTAAGCACTCCTGAAGAAATCCCTGGTGAACTCCGTGTGGAGAATAGAAGAGGTGCTGAAAAATGCGAGAAAGGTAGAAGTTGAAAGAAACAATAACGGGGTTGCCATGGAGACGCAGGGTAGAAGGCAGGTTAACAGAATTAATAAATCAGTCTTGTGAATTACTCTGACGGAAACAAACGTGTTTTATTTCGCGATAGAAATTGGCCGAAAGAACCAACCCCAAACAGTTTTGAGGCCTGGAAATACCTCGTTTCGGTCACGACACACCGGAGAGAATCCTGAAGAATTCTCACGGAGCTCCTGGAGGAGCTCTCGCAGAAATCCCGGAGGAATTCTCGAGGAATTCCTAGAAGAATTGCCGTAAACTTCTGAAGGAATTCCTGGAAAACTTCTGAAGGAATTCTCGAGTAACTTCTGCAGAAATGCCAGAGGAACTGCTGAAGCAATTCCTAGGGAATTCCAGAAGATATTCCCGGGAAAGTCCTTGAGAAAATCCCGAGGAATTTCTGGTGTAATTCCCTGGGAACTCCTGAAGCAATTCCCGGGAATGTCCTTGAAAAAATCGTAAAGAACTCCTGGAGGGATTCACGAACATAAAATGTGGAAAAGTTAGGCCTAATTTGGGTAGATAAGGTAGGTAATCATGAATTGAACCGAATTGCGGCTTTCTGAAATTTTGAATGATTTTTTCTCCCACATGAAAATAACTTACTGTTGAAGCACCGTATACAATTTCACAAGGCAGTCTAGTTACCTATGTTAACATCAATGTTGGACGTAAACATGTGACGTCGTTCTTATCGTCCTTTAACGGTGGTCAAATCGATGTTGTTCACTCCTTACAAGGATATGAATAACGTCATCAAAAAACTGTCAGATTTCCAGAATGCATCACTTTCTAAATGTTGTAGTCCGTGCTGTTGAATTAGGTAGGCACCTAAGCAAGTGCGATGCTAACAGGGGGAATGACACTTCCTTTATTAACCGGAAAAATCCGCATTTATCCGTTGCTAACCGTCGTTAACCGCGTCTAACTGCTGCTCGGTTAGCAGCGCTTAGCGACGGTTAGGAACGGATAAATGTGGATTTTCCGGTTAGAAAAGAATATGTCATTCCCCTTGGATGCTAAGCATATCATGAGATAAGTTTGTAGTCATGAGCCCAGCGCTTGGTCATCCATGACGGTAGGGCCTTGTAGCGCCGGGTTATGGAGCGAAAATCATAAAAAGTTCATTGTCGTTACACAATTGACCACGTTCCGGGATCCCTGGAACCGGTTCCGCATTGACCAGACCTGATAAACATGGTCCTTAACAAGATGTTTCTCATTCCAGAGTAGTTATGCATAAAAATGCATAGAGTGAATGACATTTGTGACAAACAATAAAAAATGACTTTTCGGATGTTCCGGATTTCCGCAATCGGTTCTCAATCATTAGTGAGCATTAATATCTTTAATCAAAGTCCACGCGTATACCTTTCCAACGATACTTGAACGGTCCTGAATACTTGTTTGGTTGCAAAGTTATAGCTTGCTAATGTAACGGTCTCTAAAGCGGCATTTTTTCAGTTGAAACAGGTTGTCGTGGCCACAGTGACCAAATCCGGATTTCTCCGGCGGTTTTCAAAACTAGACATGTGCCCCTTTCATTTGAGCCAAAGGGATCCAAATTTGGACAAGTCACTGATTTTTGCGAGCTGTCCATAGTTTGGGGTCAGAAATGACCCAGGGTCTTATTTGTAACTTTTTTTTATGGGAGCGCCCCTAAGAGTCGTTCAATGCTTTTGGTTTTTAAAGAGGTTTATTTTCGCGAAAAAAACAGTTGTGAGATAATTTCAGATTGCTAGGATTTGCCAAACAAAAACTACAAGGAATTGAAATTTAAAAAAGGCCAAAAAAGACCCCAATACCTTAGTAAGGTTAAACATTCCTCTAGAATTCCTTTTAGAAGTCTCTCCCAGCGTAATTTCAACAATTTTAAGAAGTTCCTTTAAATATTCGTCCAAGAAATTCTTGATTTCTTCCAGAAATTCCGTAAGGGATTCATCCAGATCCAGAAATCTGTTCATGGTTTCTTGCAAGAATTTCTTCAGGGAATCCTCTATTTAAAAGTTTTTTCAGAGATTCCTCCAGAAATTTCTTCGGAATATCTCCAGGAGTTCCTTCGGGGATTTCTCCAAGAGTTTATCTTGTGATTCCTCTAGGGGGATGTCATCACAGATTACTCCAACGATTTCTACAGGGAGTTGTCCAGCAATTTATCTAAAAATTCTTTGGGAGAATTCTCCTGGCATTCTATGAGAAATTTCTTTTGAAGTTACTTCAAGGATTTCTCCTGGTATTCCTTAAGGATTTTTCCAGTAATTCCTTCAAGAATTCCTCCAGGAAATCTTCTGGGATTCCACAAGAAATTTATTTTTTACTTCCCAGGGATTTCTGCAGAAACTCTTCAGGGGTTCCTGCAGGAACCGAAATCTTTGAGGGATTCTTCCTGGAATTCCTTCATTTATTTCTACAAGAACTTCTTGAGGGACTTATCCTAGAACTCCTACAGTGATTTCTGCAGGAACTCCTTGAAGGATTTTTCCAGAAATTCCTGATTTCTTAAAGGCATTCCACCTGCAGTTTCTTGAGGGATTTTTTTCTGGAATTTCTTGAGAGATTTTTCCAGGAACTCCTTCAGGGCAATTCCTCTAGGAATTTATTCAGAGACTCATTTGGAAATTCCTTCAAACATTCATTCCTCTAGGGGTTCCGTTAGGGATTTCTCCTGGAGTGCATTCAAGGATTCCTCTTCAAAATCCGATGTTGACGGGATTTTTCAAGAAATTCTTTCAGATATTCCAGAAGTCTCTTTCGGTAACCTCTTCAGGGGTTCCGCAAACAACTCATTCCAGGAATTTTTCTTAGAGATTCTTGCAGGAATTCATTCAGGGGTTCCTCGTGGAGTTCATCCAGCGATTCTACCTGAAATTTCTTTTGTGAGTTTTCTAGGAGTTCCATGAGAGATTCCTCCATAAATTCCATCTGAGATTCCTACAGGAGTTTCTTATTAGATTTCTACTTCAGGAATTCTTCCAGGGACATTTACAAAGTCACTTGCAGTATCCCTTCAGTACTTCAGCATACTACGATATAGCTAACTAGAATTCACTATGAGATTTACTTCGGGATTTCTCTAAGTTAGCTCAGCTTCCCTGTAGCATTCGGCTTTGGAACCAAAACATCCAGATGAATACTTGTAAATAAAAATATGTTACAATTGCAGTTATTAATAAATAAGTTATAACATTATAATTATGACTACAGCGCCATTGGATTTCTACATGTCTTTATCCGTTTCTGTATTTCCATGCGACACTGTACGATCTCGGTAAATAAATATTTTGGTCAACAGAGCGATGAGCAAACGTAAACAATCTGCATTTTGAGGGCAGAGGTTTTCAATTACTGCTCATCGCAATGCATCATTGATTAAATCAATACAGATGACTCGCTTTAGCTTCGAGTACTATGACCTTCACATCGAAGTAAGCCTAGTGGGTGGATGGAATGAAAACGGATGTAGGTACTACCTACTTCATGCGTTGTTTTGTTAGATTCTCATACTCACCAAAATCGAACGGCAGCAGGCATCGTATCAACAGACTGATGGTACATGCAGCGATAGCCGTAAGAACGACCGAAGTTGGAAACCGTCTGACCGTTGCCCCAAGTTTCAGCTTCGTCATCTCCATGTCGCTGTCGTCGAAGGACAACTTTCGAGGTCGCTGTTGCTGCTCGGGACTTTGTATGGTGGCCGCAGTAGCCGCCGTCGTGGTGGTTGCTGTCTGCTCCTTGTGGGCCCCATTTCCATTTGCCATCGCTGCCGTTTCCACCATCGGAGACTGTGGTTCTATGTTGGTTGTTGTTGTCGATTCCATTGCGATTACTCACTCGTCTGCTTTCTCGACCCCGAGACTGTGGAACTAAACAGCAGCCGGAAATTAAAACACTATTAATAGCAGCGAATAGAAAAACTTATAAACATTCACGAAATCATCTGTGTTCAGTCAACAGCACAGGGGTAATTTGACCAAGAGAACGCGAGAGCCATGCACTGCTGCATGTACATCGGATTCTCACGAGATTAAGGTCAATCTAGTGCGCCTGCGTAGGAGTGCTCGGCGTTGAATTTTCAATCGATCGAAGGCAGCGTCGCCTTTCGCTTTCCATTTAAAAATTACTACATACTACATACCTGTGGCTGCTAAGACGAGTGACGACGACGGTTAGCTGCTTATCTACCGAATCCTAATAAAATAGGTACTGGTCAAAGCGATTTTATGGCCAACGAACTTCGCATTCGCGAAACTGTAAAACAATACTAAAGTTTGTTTAAATCAACTGTAGCTACTAAAATGTATGTAGGTAAATAAAATTACGCCTAACAACAAACGAAACACGATTGTGACGAAATAACAGCAGCGACGCTTCAATGTATGCACGTACAGGGGATACTCAAAATAACTGGGACAGGTAAAATTTTCATTTTTCAAAAAATGTTCAAATCGCTGTAACTTTTCGAAAAGGGCATCAAATATGCTCAAATTTTTACTGAAAGTTGATCAACTAGTTGTGTATCAGTGGTCAACATTTGGGAAAGATCGGACCATTCTACACAAAGTTATAAAGATTCTAGAAAAAGGTATAATTATTCGATGGCCAACTTTGAGCTATTATGTCTCTGGATTCAATAAACCGAATGCAATGAAATTTTGATCATTTATGACTCATATAATGAACTTTGAAAAACAGTTTACTTAATTTGAAATTATTAATAAGAAAAAAAGTTATGGCGGTTAGAAAAAATGTATGTTTTTTAGTAAATTTATCTATTTTTCATATGCATCCCATTACTTTTTCAATTTCATGCCGATTATTTTGCTACTTCCTTTCAAAACATATTCATATTGAAGTCAAATAGAGGGAATTTAAATGAACTGTAATTACTATCTCGAATTTTGAAACGATGATGAAGTTTTGGATAAATTGGGTGTATATTAGAAAAATAATCCAATCGTAATAATTTTGTTTCGTGTAAAGAATTTTAAGTTTAGTCAAATGTTTTTATTAGCTCATTATATAAGTCATAAATGATCAAAATTTCATTGCATTCGGTTCATTGAATCTGGAGATATAATAGCTCAAAGTTGGCTATCGGATAATTATACCTTTTTCTAGAACCTTTATAACTTCATGTAGAATGGCTCGATCTTTTCCAAATTTTGACCACTGATACACAACTAGTTGATGAACTTATAGTAAAAATTTGAGAATATTTGATGCATTTTTAGAAAAGTTACAGCGAGTTGAACATTTTTTGAAAAGTAAAAATTTTACCTTTCCCAGTTATTTTGAGTATCCCCTGTATTTTCGTGTACGAAAAATTAGATACCTATTTGGATTCCGTGTGAGAATGCTTATGCGCTCTTATGCGTATCTCGTCACCGCTATCAACAATCGGACAGCGAGCAGTAACCACCGAATGCATATTCGTAGGAACCGACACGGTTACAGAAGTTACACAGATTTGTGTACTACTAGATCAGCCTCACCGCTGTGTCAAATGTACACAGATACTTTTCCGGCTCCAGCGCTGGCATGAAAACAAAATTAACAATTATTTTTGCATTGATCGATTCCTGATAATGCATGTCATCGTTCAGAGAAAATTAGTTACGAACTTTGCTCCCATACCAGCGCTAGAGCCAGAAAAGTGACTGTGTACATTTGACACAGGGGTGGAGGCTGATCTAGTAGTACACAAATCTGTGTACATTGTACACAAGCCTGTGTTGTTTCATTTTAGGGTGGACTAACCGGTTCGATGCGGTTGTATGTGTGATTTATTTACAGTTGACGGATTGAAAGAAGAGAGTCGAAGAGAGAGATTAATGCAAATAAAAATAACCGTCGTTTTTTCTATGCTGACACGCACACCTCTGAATCACGTTGGCGCAAAATTTTATGATGTTCAACAAGTTGCATACTTTTTGGCGATTGCATTTAAATCAGGACCACGTGGTTCTATCAGATTGAAACCGGGCTTCGCCACCTTCTAGCGATTTTAAAACTTTTAGATCTTTCGATTTATATACTTGCAGAGAAAGCAAAAACTAAGGGCTTTTCGTAGAATTTCCCACCTAAAATAACAAGGTTATTTGTAGCAGCTTATTTCAACAAAACCTCCCTTATTCTTACACCTGGAGATCATTACAGCAGACGTTGCACTATCGTCGGATGTTTCGTCTTCAACGCCCGTCGTGTTTCCCGTGCAAATCAAGCATTTTGGCCTTCCAAACTTGCTACAGAGTTTGCTTCCGCCAAAGCCTACACGCTCACGAGCTTTTGCTGCCAGGACTCTCACCTACATCTTCTCGGCCAGTACCTCCTGCTATAGTGCCTCGTAGGCGGTATCCTATTTGGTTGCCTCCTTCTCCAGCACTAGCATCATCTCTCCAGTCCTGGTGCGCCAGATGCTTTTACATCCGCGTCCAGCGGTGAGAGACGCTTCAACACCTCGACACGTAAGTATGCGCCTCGGTTTTGAGGACCAGCGTGGAGCGCCTTTCGTGTTTGCAGGGTTGGTTAGCCCTCTCTTTTCTCACTATCTTCTTTTTCTCAATTGTGATCCAATGGTTCTGCTTCCCTTGACTCGATTGGTCCTTAGTTTTCTTGGGGTTGGCCTCTCGGGTCTTGGTTTGCTTACCCCTTGCGCGTTTCGCAAGCGACGTGGGAACCTATAGTTGATCGCGCTGGCCGTCCCTTTCTTCCTCTTCGGCTTTCCGCCAGCCTCTGTCGGATGCTTTTTATTCCCCGTAGGCCGCGTCTTCTCGGCAGGATTCGGCCATGCAGCTCGAGTCGTAGGGCGATTTGATCTCTCCGCTACGGCTGTGGCGAGCTGCATGGCCTCATGCGCCATCGTCGCGTTCCCAGCAAAGAAGCTGCCGTTTGAGTGGACCGCTCTTCCCTGCTCGCGTCAGCCGTACTCCGCTCTTCGACTAGGAGATCGTTGGCCAAAGCCAGCGATTTGCGGAGCTTTAGCAGGCCCTCCCAACTAACATTTTTACTGTATAAGAGCTTAGGAAAGCTGTCTCCCAAGAACGTTAGCTCCATAAGCTGCTACTTTTGTTTGTAGGGTTGTTTTAGGTTTTTCTCGCTGGTGGGTACACCAGCCCCTCCTATTGGCGATCTCGCCAATCTTCATTTCGCGAACGGGTTCAACGCCGTTCCCTCTACCTCTCCACTCTGGTTTATGGATTAGTAGTCACTTTTGGTGGATCCCTCTTAGATACGTTATCCCTCATTGTCAATGAGGTAGTCGCCAATGATCTTGGTGGTTATCTATGCAAGCAGGGAAGCCAACCGAGGGTTGGCACAGGCCTTTAAGGGGTCTGAGCTTAGAGTCGGATCAGCGCGAATCAGGAGTGTTCATGTAAACTTACTTCTAGTTGTCTAAGCTGAGCACAGGTCAGGAACGTACTTTAAGGCCACGTCACGGTTTCATTGGACGGAAGACAGCGCCAACATTAGCCCATCCGCCGTTCCAAATCATTGTCAGTCGACCTTACTAAGAGGATAGAATTCCGTCGCTACCAGCTCACTTGTGAATAGTAACCCAAGCGTGAACCATCTCAGTTGCCAGTTGCAGAACATGACCGTGATACCATGGTCTTACTGGCGTCATTCCTGATGTACCCGAGGCATTCCTAGCTGGGCGGTGCCGTATCGCTTGTACAGAGTTGCTTTCGGATGTGTGGAATTTCTGAAGAGGCCCAGCAGAGCCCAGCCTCCACGCCTAGGCTTACTCCGCATGAGCAATCCGTATGCCACAATGCTAAATGTAAGTAAGTAAGGTAAGTCCACACTGGTGTGTGGATATAGTTCGCTTAGTAAAGAATCTTAGGCTTCCACCTGATTCGAAGAAGGGGAGTGTAGCTGACACAATACAGCATCTCATACTCGGCCACTGGAAACCAGAACCGACTCTGAGTTGCACCAAAAGAAACCGTGCCTGCTACACACCTTGACACGGGGGGGTGCGTCAGGCCCCAGGACATCCGTCCCTGCTGCCCCAACCTTGACACCGTAACACAAATAGTGTGTACAGTACATACACCTTCAAAGTGTGATGGCTGTCGAGTGAATGCAATGCAGCAAGCCATCTACAATCGAAGCAGTCCATGTTTTCGAATTTTCAATTTGAATTTTTCAGTTTATATTCTAACACCAAGTAGTACAGCCGTGAGCGCATCGTAGGTGCATTGAAGCTGGTACTGCAGAAGAATTTCAAGATCACCAGTCTCGGCGATATCAAGCTTTACCTACTTGGGCATCGAAGTTGATCGAGACCAAACTGGAGACTTCTTTATCAGCCAGCAGAAGTATATCGAGAGTGTTGTTCAATCTGCCGGTCTTCAGGATGCGTCATATGCTTCATGCGTCATGCGTGCCTATCGATCCTGGATACTGCAACATACACTCAGCGAAGTAAACTACCGAAATTCATCAAAATACCTTATGAAATTTAGCCATAACTGTAAAGTATGGATGCCATAAGAATACTTTATGAAAATTGAACATGCTTATTATGACCTAATTACATAAGAGAAACTTATGAAAAGAGCAGAAAAATCACAAAATGATGCTGACTGGAATCGATCCATGAACGTCGAGATCACAGAGCTCGTGCCCAACCCACGCGGCTATCGACGCTTGAGAATATCGTGTTGCTAAATGTGTATAAAAGCCAAACTGTGAGTCGATTTTGCGGCATAGACCGACCTTATGAAAATCGTTCTAGCCGTTATGAATTGTTTAAAGGCCTTTTCATAAGTTAGACCTCATGATAATCTTAGGTTCATTTGCCTGAGTGTAGAAGAGGACAGCATCCTGCTTTCAAACACTTTGGAGTACTAGAAGGTAGTTTGGGAGTTGTTGTACATTGCAGCCAACAGCAGACCTGACATTGCAGCGGCAATCGAAAGGTGAGTTGCCCTACCCAACGTGACTGGGACGCACTGAAGCGAACGGTTCGCTACTTGAAGGCGACGGCAGACATGAAGCTTCGACCTAGCAGCAGCGGTGATTCATCTGGTCTGCTTGGTTTCGCCGATGCTGATTGGTCGGAATGCCGTACAGATCGAAAATCCAACAACGGGTGCGTGTTCCAGTGTTGTGAATGTACGCTTTCGTGGGCTTGCAGGAAGCAAACCTGTGTCTCCTTGTCCACAGCAGAAGCGGAGTTTGTAGCCCTTTCCGAAGCATCCCAGCAAGCGGTTTGGCTGCAAATACTGTTGGAGGATCTATGTGAGAAAACGAAGATATTATTATATAAAGACAACCAGAGGTCTTTGAAGATGTTGGACGCAGAAAAGTTCAGTAACCGTACGAAACACATTTCGACGAAATTCCATTACGCCAAGGACTTGAAGACAAAAGGCGTTGCTCAGAACGTGTACTGTCCAGTCCAAGCGAGACAAAGGCAGTTGATCTTCTGACAAAGCCAACAGCGAGACTACGTTTGGAAATACTTCTACAGCAGTGTGGTCTATTGCAGGAGCGTTAAAGTTGAAGGATTCGTCATTGCCATGATACCATCGTCATCATTGAAATTTGAAAAGCAGTTTTCTCTTTCAAAACATAAATGTTTATAATGAAAATGTATTCATTGTATTCCATTCATCATCTGGAATACAGTGAATACATTTTCATAACGAACATTTATGTTTTGTACGAGAAAACTGCTTTCCAAATTTCAATGATGAGGATGATATCAATGACGAATTCTTCAACCTTAAGGAGTGTCGAGTAAATGCAACGCAGCACGCCATCGACAATCAAAGCAGTCCATGCTTTCAAATTTTCAATTTGAATTTTTCAGTTTATATTCTAACACCAAGAAATGAAGACGTTAAATTAATAATCAGAAAATTGATAATTTCAAGTCCAGTCCGATTCGCTCCCCAATTTTGCCAATAATGGAAGCGCAGGAGCACGTCGGATCGAGTTGGGGCCTTCGGTGCACTTATTCTTTGTACCCTAAATCAAATGTGCACTTTTATCACACTTTTTAGACATATCAAACATAGTGTGTCAGTCCAATTTGGAGTGAAATCTGCAATAGGGTAAAAATTTACTTCGTCATAAGCACTAATTTCCGTCACGTCAGACGAATAATAGTCAATCATTACAGATATTCCAACTTATCTTATTTCTTTAGATGGAAGCAAAAAGATGTGGACTGTGAATATTCGCCCGACTTTTCGAATACCCAACTGCGGTCGAATCATAATTTTTGACCATCTCACGCACCATAGTGCCACGTAGAAGGGGTGAAGGAAATATAAATCGAGGGACAATTAATTATTTAATCTTATTATTTACTAAATAATAAGAGTTATTTTACAACCTTCCAACGTGATATGAAATATTATGTATTAATCAGTATTTGGTGATAATTTGGTCATAAGGCATTAGCCGAGGAGCAAGAATACACTCTGTCATGATTGTTTGGCGCTTAATATGACGAGAATTAAATAAAAACCCTATGTAATTTATGATTGTTAAAGGTCTACCATATATCTATAGATATATATAAAAATGAATTTGTGTCTGTCTGTCTGTCTGTCTGTCTGTCTGTCTGTCTGTCTGTCTGTCTGTCTGTCTGTCTGTCTGTCTGTCTGTCTGTCTGTCTGTCTGTCTGTCTGTCTGTCTGTCTGTCTGTCTGTCTGTCTGTCTGTCTGTCTGTCTGTCTGTCTGTCTGTCTGTCTGTCTGTCTGTCTGTCTGTCTGTCTGTCTGTCTGTCTGTCTGTCTGTCTGTCTGTCTGTCTGTCTGTCTGTCTGTCTGTCTGTCTGTCTGTCTGTCTGTCTGTCTGTCTGTCTGTCTGTCTGTCTGTCTGTCTGTCTGTCTGTCTGTCTGTCTGTCTGTCTGTCTGTCTGTCTGTCTGTCTGTCTGTCTGTCTGTCTGTCTGTCTGTCTGTCTGTCTGTCTGTCTGTCTGTCTGTCTGTCTGTCTGTCTGTCTGTCTGTCTGTCTGTCTGTCTGTCTGTCTGTCTGTCTGTCTGTCTGTCTGTCTGTCTGTCTGTCTGTCTGTCTGTCTGTCTGTCTGTCTGTCTGTCTGTCTGTCTGTCTGTCTGTCTGTCTGTCTGTCTGTCTGTCTGTCTGTCTGTCTGTCTGTCTGTCTGTCTGTCTGTCTGTCTGTCTGTCTGTCTGTCTGTCTCTCTGTCTGTCTGTCCCTTATGCATTCGGAAACGACTGAACCGATCGGCGTTAAATTTTGTATGCAGGGGGCATGGGGCCGGTGAAGGTTCTTAGCATAGTGTGAGAACCCTTCCCCCTTTGGAAAGTCTGTCAGTACTTGACAAGTACTGATGCTCCTATTCTTTGTTAAAACAACCGGCACCGACTGTGTCCAAATGCAGATCAATTTCATGATGGGAAGGTAATGATTACGTGTTACTTGTTTAAATTTGAGCCGTGAAGTCCTCTGTACTTCCACGAATTAAGAATTTGTATGAGGGAAATTATTGCTTTTTTCTTAACTGCTTTATTCTCAGCAGTGTAACGTAAATGGATTTTCGAATGTAATGTAAGAAATACATTGAATAAACTGTTAAAAAAAGTGTACTAAACAAGAAGTTTCTTTCGTGCTTTTGTTCAAACTTGAGGACATAGACAGAGCAAATTTTTGTTCTCTTACAGTCTATTGAGTTTTAGATTCGCGTTGATGTATTAGGAAGTAAGAAGTTAATTATGCATCAGAAAGTATCTTTGAGGATAACATATTTATAAAAAAATAGCTGTCCCGGCAAACCTCGTACTGCCTGCCTACTGTGTTTTTTGAGGCTCAGCTTCTTTGAAAAGTGTTGCCACATTCAAATCTGTATTTTGCCTTCCGAAAATCTTTATAATCTGTATCACCATGTTTTGCCAAAAATCTGTATGAAATCTGTAAGATTTCGCGGAAAATCTGTTTGAAATTCTGTAAGTTTCAAAAAAATCTGTATAATCTGTATAATTTCCAAAAATCTGTAATTATTGGTATACAGAATTCTGTATGAAAAGCTGCGAGAAAATCTGCATGATTACAGAAAAATCTGTATATGTGGCATCCCTGGTACTTGTACATATAAGTAGGATACAACTTAACCCAAGTAGTATCTGTTGTCCTCCTGGTGTCAACCTAAATCTGTTCTTGTTATAACGGAGTGGTAACTGCGGCCGGCATTGGCGAATATCCAAAAAGAATCGAATAGTAATTTCCCTTTGAGTGCGAACACTTCAACCCTGCCTCTCGAAGGATACCCACAAACCTCGCGCATGCTTCCTGATCAACCACATGCACACAAACCCATTACCACCATATCATATTCTGTCCTAGTCATAACAAAAACAGAACGCCAAACACCTGTTCGACGGCGATTATCCTTCTCACGTTTCCCACCATTACAACCTCCTGGCGAGGCGGGCGAGGAAGGTTATCATCGTCACATTTTCCATCCATTATTAGAAGAAGAATTCTAGAGCGTATTAAAATTGCATCAACTGGATGTGGATCGGTGGTGTCATTGTCACAAGTGCTCTCCTACTCAACGGTATCGCGTTAGTGACTGACTCGATTGCCATTCGCTCTGCAAGCTTATCAATCTGCGGAATGTGATATCGATTTTTCCTCAGTGAACATTTTGCATTGCCGAAACTACAAAGACCAGTCTTTCAAGTTCATGAACATCGATTATCGCTGTAGAAGAGACAGATAAGCCATTTGAAACAGTGTGTTGTGAACAGGTGACAACGAACCGAGGAACCGAGATGTCGTCCGGCTACAAGCACCTGTACTCCTGTGTGACCTTCATTTTGTTCATGGTGGTGGTCAACTTCTACAAGAACAAAATCCACCAGGCTCGCGAACGTGAGGCCTTTGTTAGGGGAAAAACTCGAGGCAACATTCCGGTGAAGCATCCGATGCCACAGGTTATGAAGAACCGTATTGTGGAGATGGTGCAGGAGGAGGACGAGGATTTCTGGTTGAGTGGTAGAATCGGTAAGGATAATTGCGGAGGCGAAATGACGCATCAGAATTTGGTGTTGGAACGTATGAAGGAATTTCCAGACGAATGCAAAGATATGGAAGTGTTTTGCTTTTCCAAGGAGAGAGACTATGTGTCGAAGGTCATTGACGGGAAGGGGTATGAACAACCTGTAGGAGGAACGCATCAGAAGGCGACCATTAACAACACGCGTCAACAAGAGCCCAAGCAAAACTCGTCGGTGTACGTGTTCTTATCAGTGCTCATAATACTGCTGATTGCTGCGGGCGTAGATATCACCAAGCATATCAGAGCCAACCCGAGACAAGATAACATTAGACGTCTGTCGCTTCAAAACTATCAGGCGCTCATCCGTGAGAAACAGAAGCAATTCCGCATGATGAAACATCATTACTCACAACCATCGATGTCCATGAATCGATCGATTGATGAGTCCAATTTCCCCCTTCCACCTTTCAACAACTTCACCTGTCGGGGCACAGAAGAGCCCGATCCGATAAAGCCAGCACCCCCGCCCCTCCTGCGCCGTCAATCCGTTCCGGCCCTAGTGCGACCGAGCACTGCTCTACCATCGTCAACCAAGAATGGCTCTCCATATCCAAGGCAACTGTTTCGACGGCCGTCGGTGGACTCGTGGACTCGTACGGTGGATTCGGGCTCGATCGTGACCCATCCGAGTTGGCGAGTTTTATCAGTAAGGCGACCAATGGGTCGCCTACTGAGATGCGACGCCGGGTAAGAATGCTCCACAGGCATTAGAGATGGTGGGGCGTTCATCGAGGTAAAATTTGTTGGAGCACAAAAGAAATCTCATTTTGTTCGGGAAGAAGATAGCTGGGAAGGTGGTTAGTTAGTCGTACTTGAAATCTGCCAAAAGAAACCAGAAACGAAGAGTGGTAAACGTCAATGTGATCTATATCAAGAGTACATACACATAGTCACTATTTTCAATTGTGTTTTAAATGTAAGATAAAATGATACATATTTATGTAGATGCTGGTTAATGGATCATATCAGTGTTACGTGGAAAAAAGAAGTTACTACTACATACTTAGAATCATATTGATGATTAGTGTATCTTGTCATTAGAAGAACTTCAAGTGGTATTATTATGATGAACTGGTGATGAATTTATCAAGATTTAAGACTAGGAGAGTGATTTTCTTGAGAGTTGGTTTTAAAGTAAATTGCACTCATTATACATCATCAATCATTACCTTTCGTTCGTTGTTAAATTGAATTGTGTACAAGGAAGAAGGTGTTACTATCCCGCCTGATGGGGTACATATCTTTAATCATATGTAATATGGTCACCCTCTTTAAAATGTGTTACATTTTAAGCCCATATCTACACCAATTTGTGTCCGATTTCAAATTGTGTTGGGCAAATTTTAAAATAATTGACCTTCAACTACTTTTTACACAACTGCACAAAGAAAGAAACCTGTTCTTTGTATTACGCCAAATGGCCATTATGCCAAAAGTTTATGCCAAACGGTATCTTTGTTAATCCGTGTTTCTCCATGCGAAAAATGCTGCTCAGCTTGGTCTTAATCTCGTCCTTCATGTCTTCATCGTTGGTAAACTTCATCAGATCGTCTACGAAGATTGTAGCAAGTAAATACATAATTAAGTTTCTTGCCACCGTTGAACTTGTAATAAAGACACAGGGCGCAGCTAGTGGACTTGTGGACTTCTGTTCAAGTTTCCGTCAAGCAGGTTTTATTTGGCAGCAAGCGCAAACAGGTACCGTAGCGAACTGTGACGAACCTCTGTCAGTAGTGCTCCAGTAGTTCCGTCTGGAATTATTCGAAGTATTTCTGCAGGAATGTCGTCCTGAAATTCTTTCAGAAAATTTTACTGGAGATTATTCAAAAATTATTCCAGGAATTGCTCAAAAAATTTGTACAAATATCCTTTAGTCCATCCTAGTACTCCTTCAATAATTCATCCAGAAATTACTGCAGACATGGATTTCTTCAGATTTTCTTACAGAAATTCGCTAAGAAAGCTCTCCTTAGATTCGCTATTGATTCCCTAAGATTCCCTAAGAAATTGCGCTTCCGGGATTCCTTATGGGGTTTCTTTAGAAATTACTGCAATAATTCCTCCAGCGATTCTCCCGGGAATTCCTTCTGTGATTCTTTCCGGAACAGCTTTAGGAATTATTTTGAAATTGTCTCCAAGAACTCTTCTAGGGATGCTTACTCGCTGCCGGAGCGGAGATTCCGGCTGGCTCCACTGCTCCTCGACGCTCAGGCTAGCAGAGGGCGGTGCCACCCGCTTACCCGCTGCCGGAACGGAGATGGTTCCGCTGCTCCTGGTCTGCTGCTTCTTGTCCGCTGCTGCTCCTTATGCGATTTGCCTCGCATCTGTCAACTGATTCAATGTGGTCCAAGCAGGCATATTTATGCCCGACACAGACGTGTTCCGTTTGTGATGGATAACATCGATAACATGATGTCGTTCAGATTTCTTTGGCGCTGTCTCCGTTCTAATCGTGACACAGTGGGTTCAAATGCTTAATTCTATTATTTCTTATGATCTATTTTTTTGCTCGATTTAAACCATATGCGAGAATATTTATTTATCAGATTATAAAAACATTCTAATAATCTTATTTTAACTTATTACTTATTCTATACACTACACTTCCGAGATTCTTCCTGGGGTTTCTTCAAGAACTCCTCCAGGCATTTCTTCAGGAACTGCTACAGGGATTCCTCCAAAACTTGCTCTGCGTACTCTTTTTAAGAATCCTTCGGGATATCCTCAGGAATTTCAGCGATTTTTTAGTGCTTCCTCCTGGATTTTTTTCTTTCAGAAATTCTTTCTGGGATTCTTCCGGGAATTCATCCAGGATTTTTTCCAGTATTCCTTTGGGAATTCCTGTAGGAATTCTTTTGAAAAATTATACAGGGATTTGTCCTGGAATTCGTCTAAGATTTTTTTTAGAAATTGCTTTAGAAATTCCTCCAGTTATTCCTCTAGAGATACCTCAAGGAATTGTAACTAATGGCGGTTAGAACACAGCTATCGTTGACTTGAGGAGAGGGTTACAGGAGGTGACCCTTCCCAGCGGCTAGCGAGACTCTGTATAGACCTCACATCTCAAGGGTCGGCACGCTTATTCTCGCTATTTCGCAGATTCAGGAAAACACTTGAGCTGCCTTTTTCACACTCCTGTTTATTTATCTCACCACTTTCATAATACTAATCTGACCTTCTTCTTCCTTCTTCGGGGCTCCATTCTCCTGTTATCCTCATCCACTGATTCTCTCCTTCCTCGTCCTTCTTCTTCCCGTTCGATGCGACCTTTTTCGCCCGATCGAATCTAGGTATCTGCGACCACTGGAGGACAGCTCTTAGGGTGGTCCTCGACCTGGTGTAGCGAGTGGCCGGATCATCATCTGCCCAAGCCTTTGCCGGATGTAGCCACGGTGGAAGGTGACCCGTTTTGAGGTTAGGATTCACTTTGTGGTGAAACCACGGTTTATAGTAAAACCTCGGGGTTCTGTGTGAGGGGGGGGGGGGGGATTCCAGGTATTATATGGTTAATGGAATCATCTTGATTCTAGATTACCTGTGTCCTTGGAATCCATCACATACACAATAGGCACACATTGGACACTTCACAACGGACTTCACTAGTGTCGATAACTTGGGCAAATGACCGTTTCTTTGGTTAATTGAGGATCTCCTAGATCCTGATGGCCTCCTCTCGCTACCACCATCTACAGCCACGTTTCAGGTAAGGCAGAGTCATCTGGTGGCTAATGTTGACGGGTATGGTAGCAGCTATAGCTGCTATATATGGCTGTGTCCTTTTCGGGTGACCAGCAAACACAAAGAGTGGAAACAAACAACACAAACACTTTCCTGAATTTTGAATAAACAAACAGACGAAACTACACTAGGCCGCGACAAACTCTCAATAATCTGCTGAGGGGGTACTACGAACCGTTACAGAATTCTTCTAAAGATTCCTCCCGGGATTCCACCTAAAAGTGCTCCAGTGATTCTTCAAGGAAATCCTCCAGAGATTTTCTCTAGGGATTTCTCCAGGGGTTCCACATGTAATTTATTGAGAGATTCCTCCAAGAATTACTCTAGAGATTTCTCAAGGAATTGGGTTTTTAAATTAAGATAAATGTATTGATTTTTTGGTTTTATACGAAAGAGCATCTTTTTCTGAACCACTATGATTTTTTTTCAGATTTTTAGGACTTAATTTTAGTACCTAAAATCAATTTCGAAGAAATTTTTCAAAATCACCTTTTGACAGCTGGGCAACTGCTTGACAGCTCCGCCCAGTACAAAATGCGACGAGGGGTGATTCGACAAATCGCTCCCATACAAACTTCAATGTGATTTTTAAATAGGTTCCCGGGCACCAAAATTCATGAAAATTTGGATTTCGGCTCAGTTTGGCATGCAGATTCCGAATATGAAATTATCTCAACACCACTAAAGAAGCCAATTTCTCTAGACAATCCTCCAGTAATTCCTATTGGCATGTCTCCAGCGGTTTCTCCAGGCATTCCTTCAGGAATTCCGCTAGGCATTGCTCTCGGAATTTCTTTACGAATACCTTCAAGCATTCCTCCAAGAGTTCTATAGGAATTCCTCTAAAATTTCATTCAGGGACTCCTCCAAGAATACCTTCAATAATTCCACCAAAAATTCCTTCAATTTTCTTTTTTTCCTCTATGAATTCCTTTAGAAATTACTACGGCATTTTTTCCAGGAATTTCTCCAGGTATTCCTTCAAAAATTCCACCATGAATTATTTCCAGAATTTATCCAGGAATTATTCCAGATATTCCTCCAGGAGTTCTTCCTGAAGGTCCTCCAGTAGTTCCTCCCGGCATTTCTCCAGGATTTTATCCAAGAATTTCACCAACGACTCCTCCAGGAATTCCACCAAGAATTCCCCCAAAAATTACCCCAGATATTTTCCAGGGATTCCTCCGTATATCTTGCTCCAATGATTCCTCCAGAAATTCCTCCTAGAACTCCTTCCGGACATCCTCTAGAAATTGCTCTCAGAATTTGTCTCGAAATTTCTTCAGATATTTCTCCAAGGGTTTCCTACCAGAAGTCCTCTAGTAATTCTTCCAGGAATTGTTTCAGGGAATCCTCCAGGAATTCCTCCAGGGACAGCACCTAACATATGTTTTAGAGGTTCGCTAGAATCGAATCGTCTCAGAGGGCTCACCTGCGGGACGGAAGGACCAAATGTTCCAGAAGTTTCGCTGGCAATCAAAAACCGTCAGAGTGCTTACTCGCGGGACGATTGTGTGCCGATTTGGCTTACGGCCGTTTGACGGGTTTGGGGAAACGCGCAGCAACTTACACAATGCGTCCACACGCCTTCCCAACTAACATTTATTGTGAATGTAAACGTCAACAAAGCGTCCTCAATACGGCTTGATGCTGAGTTACTGTGTAGTACATATGTACGGAAGCTTCTATGCAAGCACTATACCAATGAATCTGGCGAACTTAATCCACATGTATATGCTGTGCGAGCAGCTGTTATGCCACGAAGTCATAGCTCTTTTCTCGGCTCCTATAACCACTAACTGAATAACATCTTGAGAAGGCGCTTTTTCAGCCTTTTCGCAGTTGTTAAGTAATAGTTATACGGCATCCCCAAATTAAACGGTTAAATATAATTAGGTTATGGATACCGTGACGCACTACATGTGGAACTGGAATTTATGACTTTTAAAATTGAATAATTAAAGTACTTGCCGCTACTTGGAATCGAACTCCCGATCTCCGTATCCACTGGTCCCGATGATGTCCTCGTTGGCACACTGCTATATATAAATAGCATAGAAAATAGCCCGTTTTGATTTACTCCAGACAAGGCTTCATAATTTTGCCACAAGAAACCTTACCCAACTTCATCTTGCTGCAAAAGCTTGTGAAACGTCAAACGCAATAATGTTTACATTGATCAAGCTGTGTGGTTGCGCCAACAGATTCTTCTTCACAGCTTCTAGCTGAAAGAGTGTTCTTTAAACGGCTACGAAGCGCTGCTGTCTTGTGTTTTGGCAACATTACAAAACGTACTGTATAAAAGCAGCTGTTGTAGTGGCTGGGACTCTTACTCGATTTGCACATCTTCCGGCAAATCTTCCGGCATTGAATTAAAGTGCAATAAAAGCAATCCAAATAATTTCACAGCACAGAGATGGATAGCTGTAAAAAAATTGTGTAGTAGCGATATATCCCGCGTAAAGTTTTTTTTTTACAATATTGTTTACGTCCGACAAGCCGTATTGGTAAACCAACAGTTTCTTTATTACAGCTTCTAGCTGTAATGAAATCGCATAACGGCCTTTAAAGCGCTGCTGGTTTGGGGATTTGTCAGTATATCGAATTGTACTGTATAGTAGCAGCTGTTTTGTTAGTGGGGACTCCTATTCGATTTGTTCAAGTTTGCACATCTTCCGGGAAATCTCCCGGAGTTGGAATAGAGTGAAGTAAAGGCAGCCCCAGTGACAAGCAATGGATTTCTGAAAACCGAGTTTGGTAGCTGTATGGTGCTTGTTTTGCAGTCGTGTATTAGCTTATGATTTATATTTGACTTGCTTTTCTTTTATTCAGCGTTGACTGCTTTTATTCGATGGTTACACAACAGAAAGCAAATGACTGAAGCTTATAGCGCTGAAAATGTTAGTTGGGTTGATGGTCCGGTAACGAAGAGGCCGAGAGTTGCTCGTGCTGATGCCTCGTGGTTGGTTGTCGGCTCTGCCATCAACTTGGCGGTCGAGTTGATGGACGGTAAGCCGAATCGTGTTCGGGTTTTATGGCAAACGTCCGGATACACGATTAACATCTCCTTCCGAGGGGTATTAGTACCACACAGATTGTGTAATTTCTGGTAGCGTGTTGGAAGGAAGCACCAGTTTTGGCTTCCTTCATGTTCCTAACCGCTTAGCTCCACAGTCACGCAATTAAGGAGTGTATCGGAAATTAACTATATATGTTCAAAACATCCTAAAAAATCATTTATTCGAGTTATAAATAATTTTATTTTTGGAGGTACTATATAAATCCTCAGAAAATGGAATGGCACTTTTGCTTTTGTAAAAATAATTATTTTACATGGACATCAATCTCAAAGTTTAAACGCATGATCTTGAAATTTTGGACACCTCTTAAAAATTTGAAATTGCGGAAAAAATTGTTTTTTTTTTTAATTTTTTTAAATTTTTTAGCACAAATATATTCTTTCCCAGATTGCTCATAATATAGATAAAAAATTATTTTCAAGAAAAAATTTGACTCCATTTTAGCGCAATTCTTAAAAATGAAAAAAGGTCATTTTTCAGGGACCCCATTTTTTTATGCTCATTCAAAGCACGATTACGCAAATAAAAAATACATCAAATTGATAATTCAATTCTTTTTTAATTGGGAATGTTTTTAAACTTAATGACGAGGCAGCTTTAGTAGAGAGCGGAATTGTATAACCTTTGAAGATATTTAAAACAGACTGTCAAAGTTCGACAAAAAATTATTGTTATTTTAGGATAGGCCATTTTTTAAATGCTGAGGGTTTTTCGATCATAAATATTTTTTTTTTAGGTTGGTGTTCGGTGATATGTTATGTGTACATAACTGCTAACAATATTTAATATTTTTTGGATTTTTCGCCGTACAAGTTTTATTCGCTACAGGTTATTGAAACGCTGAAAAATCTTTAAAAAAGAACAATTTGTCCAAAACTTTAATTTGTGAGATGTATTCATTCTACAATATTTTCAATAATGCTAAACATTTTTCAAATTTTTTCAGGCTGTTCTAAACTTGACTGTATTGTGAAGATTTGATAGAAGAACTGAAATGATAAGACCAAACATGCTTCGAGATAGAGCATCCTGAATGTTTATAGTTAATTTCCGATACACTCCTTACGACAAACCACTAATCAACGACAGCATCAAACTTACTCTTCCGTCGCCGAAACCACTTCAGAAATCATTTACAAACCACGCATTTGAATTTAAACTAATTTAATTTAATAATCTAATTTAACACAAACGCTTTTAGAAAATTATGTATTATTTTAACAATCGAACGGCGCATCCTGCTTGCGCAAGAAAATCTCCCTTTCTGCAGCAAAAATTCAAATTAGGAACCGCTTGCTGCGATGCGGTTCGTTTCGTTGCCACGGCAACCCGCCCACGTGGTCGCGACGTTTGGGTCGACGTCAGGCGACGGCAGTGCCCGAGCAAAAAATTTTCGGGCTGCTTATAGTGTTCGCAAAAACCTGATTTGCTTAACCCTTTATAAGGCCGAGAAAACTAGAAGAGTTGTCAACGCATACTATTATGGAAATAATTATATACATCAATTATTGTTTGAAAGAAACTCTCAAAAATTTGAGTGGCAATATAGTTGCCACTGCCCGTTTAGGCCACCAGCGCTGGTGGCAATGAGCGCTTGCACGCTGACGTCATCACTGTCTCCTTTTCTTTCTTTCCTTCGGCGTCGGTCCATAAAGCCGTCCTTGCCCTCAAAAAAAATTTGAGGGCAATGTTTACAAATCGTATGAGAATTCGATGAGGTTATGTTTTTGATGCAAGCCTCTATATTCTTGCCACTGCCCGTTTAGGGTACTTTTCTTCTTTTGACTTCGACAAAAAGCCGGAAAAGAGATTTTAGAGTGGATTAGGGCTTAACCCATAATATAAACTGCGTAGTTCAGCTTATGTCAACTCATAATTTGATTATTTCTTAAAATATTTACCAAATCTATAATTTGACAATAAGTTTAAGCTAATTTTCTTCAAGCGGTCAAATTTAGCCATTTTTGAGACTACAAATGACTCCCAAACTGTTGTTAAAGCTTTGTTTGGTACCAAAAAAATACCAGGCATCAGGTATCAGGTATCAGTAGGTCGGCTCTAGAGGCACGTTCTCCTCCATTTGGGAAATTTGTGCCATCGCCATGAACACGAGCCTATTCATCATTTACCTGACGGAGAAGGGAAGGAAAAAGGATAGGAGATGGGAAAGGACAGGTAAGGGAATAGGATCGTCATACTCGCAAAAGCGTACCACAATGGGTTCACATAGCGTCCTGAAAAGGACACTGTAATAACGCATAAGCGTGCCACAATGGGTTCGAACAGCGCCCTGAGAAGGGCACTGTGATAATGCATAAAGCGTAAAGAGAGCCTATAGCTCTTTACCACAGCGGGTCAAGAACAACAGAACGTCCTGAAGATTCAGGTTTCTGAAGTCAGTTTCACTTAATAAGTGTTTCCCGAGTACTCGGAAACGCAATTGCGCAAAAGCTGGACAGTTACATATTAAATGATACGAAGTTCCATAATCGGATTCACAGCTATCACATGCAAATGAATCAGCTTGCTGAATATTCGCCATGTGATAACTGAGTCGGCAGTGGCCAGTCAATGCTTTGACCAGCATGCTGCAATTCTGCTTTGACAGATTTGTTAGATACTTTGCCACCCCTAGAGATGGCTCAGTACAATACAATTTTGTTTGACGACATGACTCCAAACTATTCCAGTATTGTTTGTGCTGAGTGGCAGCCCAGGTGTCAATCTGAAGCTTCACCCAACACTTGGATACCGGAATAGCTGGCTCAGGGCCAATGAAGTCATGTGATGCTCCAGTGCGAGCTAACTCATCAGCCAATTCATTTCCAGCGATGGAAGAATGGCCAGGTACCCATACAAGGTGAACAGCGTTTGCTGAATTCAGCTCCTCAATTTGAGTTCGACAAGCGATAACTATCTTCGACCTGGAGTTGGCCGAAGCAAGTGCTTTAATAGCAGCCTGGCTATCTGAACAGAAGTATATTACTTTGCCCATTACGTGCTGCTGAAGTGCTGATTGCACTCCGCACATAAGAGCAAAGATTTCGGCCTGAAAAACGGTGCAGTGTCTGCCAAGTGAATAAGACTGATACAGCCTTAGCTCACGAGAATAAACACCAGCACCTGCTCGACCTTCTAGAAGGGAGCCATCAGTGTAACATACAATGCCGTCTGAAATACTTCTCTCCAGATAACCAGATGTCCACTCTTCCCGGGAAGGGAATTTCGTGGAAAATGTCCTATATGGAAAATTACAAGCAATTGTAAGATCACTTGGAGCAAGGACAACTTTGTCCCAATTCACCAAAAGTGGAAACAACGAGGTGTGTGTTGAACTGCGGTTCACAGGAGTTTCCTCTAGTAAACCGAGTACCCATAGACGGTAAGTGCAAGAAAGTGCTTCTTGTTTGAGATGAATGTGTAGTGGGACAACGTCAAAGAGAACTTCGAGCGCTGCCGTGGGAGTTGAAGAGAACGCTCCAGACATCGCCATTAAGCACATCCTTTGGAGATGGCCTAACTTTGATTGGACCGTTCTCACTTCGCCCTTTTGCCACCACACAAGACATCCATAGGCCAATATTGGCCGAACAACAGTTGTGTAGATCCATTTGATATACTTGGGTTTTAGACCCCAAGTTGTACCAAAGGTTCGCCGGCATTGCCCGAAGGCCATACAAGCTTTCTTGATTCTGAACTCAACATGAGGTGTCCAGGAAAGCTTGGAATCAAGAATGACTCCAACGTACTTTACCTGTTCAGTCACATTGATTTCAGAATCAAAGAGACGTAAAGTTCGAACACCATTACGGTTTCGCTTTTCCGTGAAAAGAACAATAGATGTTTTACTCGGATTTACCGATAGGCCATATTGGCGACACCAACCCTCAACTACCTGAAGAGCGTTTTGCATCAGGTCGAAAAGGGTGCTGATGCACATACCGACTAACAATGTTAGGTAGTCGTCGGCAAAACCATAAGTATGAAAACCGCTATTATTGAGTTGCCTCAATAGCGTATCTGCTACGAGATTCCATAAAAGTGGTGATAAGACTCCCCTTTGGGGGCATCCACAAACACTCAATTTCCTAATCGCCGCTTGACGCAATGTCGAGAAGAGATGTCGGTTTTTGAGCATTTGGTGAATCCAATTGGAAATCATTGGAGATATACCATGACCCCGTGCGGCTTCCAATATGGCATCGAAAGGCACGTTGTCAAAGGCACCCTCGATATCTAAGAAAACACCCAAGTAGGATTGCTTTTGAGCGAATGCCTTCTCGATATCGTAAACAACTTTGTGTAAAAGAGTCACAGTGGACTTTCCAGATTGGTAAGCATGTTGGTTCACATGAAGAGGCACATTGGCCAGATAAACATCACGGATGTGATGATCCACAATGCGTTCTAAGCATTTCAGAAGAAAAAAGAGTCAAACTGATAGGTCTGAAGCTTTTTGCTTCTTCATACGACGCGCGACCCACTTTCGGAATAAACTTCACAGTAATATCCCGCCAGGATTTGGGAATATACCCTGTAGCAAAACTGCAAACAAGTAGTTGTTTCAAAACATGTTTGAAATGATCAAATCCCTTCTGAAGCAAAATAGGATAAATCCCATCTGCCCCAGGAGATTTGAAAGGAGCAAAGCTATTAAGTGCCCATTCAATCGATTCTAAAGTTATGATACTCCGAGCCGAAGCTAAAGAATCATAACTACAAGAAAAGACATCAGGTTCATCCGAAGATGTAATATCCACACATCCGGGGAAGTGTGTACTGAATAAACATTCTAAAACTTCCTCATCAGAGGAAGTGAAATCACCATTTGGCAAACGAAGTTCGTTCACTTGAAAATCCTTAGATTTTGCAAGGATTTTGTTCAATCGACTGGCTTCACTCAGACTGGAAACATTTGTACAAAGGTTTTTCCAGCCGGATCGTTCAGCAGACCGAAGAGCTTTCTGGTAGGCCTTGCGAGCCGACCTGAAAGCCTCCGATCCAGCCGAACGTCGTCTGTTCCAACTCTTTCTACATTGTTTCCTGAGCTTCGCCAGATCGGAGTTCCACCAAGGGGTTCCTCTTGTGGTCTTCACAGACCGCAGAGGGCATGCTTCTTCAAAAGCTTCCATGATGAAGGCCGTTGTAGTATCAACGGCATCATCTAAATCACTTGGAGTGTCAATTGATGGTGAGTATCCATGAAATTTGGCTGCAACCAAATCGGTAAAGAGATCCCAGTTGGTTGACCGGGGATTCCTGAAACGCAAAGTTTGCGAAGTAAAATTCACATGTTCAAACAAGATGTAACGATGATCAGATAAAGATTCTTCATCTGACACATGCCAATTGGTCAGCTCATGACTAATTCTGCTAGAGCAAAGCGTTATGTCTAACACTTCCTCTCTAGCAGATACCATGAAGGTTGGGCGGTTGCCTATGTTAAGTAATCCAAGATCTGTACTACTCAAGTATTCCATCAAACTGGAGCCTCTCAAATTGATGTCTGAGCTGCCCCAGATTATATGGTGAGCATTAGCATCACTACCAACAATTAGCGGAAGGCCTTTTGAAGTGCAGTATGCAATGACTTGCTTGAAAGCATCCGTAGGGGATGGTTCATCATGCGGTAAATAAACCGAACAATAAACGTATTTCCTGTTGAGGTTTCCAACAGATACATCTATTATGATAGCACATACATCTCTGGTAGTTAGTTCAGAGATGAGTGTGGCAACGATTGCGTTGTTGACAAGCACACATGCTCGAGGCATGACACGTGAGTTTGCCATTTCATTTTTACTGAAAGTAGCAAACACCGGATTCACAAGGTTTCCTAAATAGAAATTCCCCTTACGAAAGTAAGGTTCTTGGACTAACGCCACTTGGGCTGTACCATTTTGTATAAGTCTACAAAGATTGATCGTTGCTGTTCTTTTGTGCTGAAGATTGATCTGAGCTATCCTAACCGTAGCCACTACCCAAACTAGGCAAGATTAAACTCTTAACAATCACAGCACAAAAAAGAACAGCAACAATAAAGCCAGATCGGTATCGAATTGAGTGCGCCAAAGGCGAGGATGCACAGAATACACTGTGTAAAACGCATAATGCGAAACCATATAGGTGAAAATCTAAACTAATTAATAACATCTTCATAATCCCGCCCTTATTCAGCCTCAAGTATGAGATTGAAGAAGGGCAGCTGATTGTCTCGGAGAAACACAAGGTCCACCGCGCTATTGCTCCGGTTAGCACAGTAAGGGCAAATACTGTGGAGGGTGCCCTGGTACTCCACAGGCTCCGTTTGCGGTTAGGTTTTTATTAGACCCCCCTAGCCATTCATTCCTAGGCACGGTAAGCATAAAGCCGCATAACACCATGAATTATGGGTCACCTGATTAGTGGATTCCTACCACTGGAACAGGCGGTCCGTAGTGCTATTCTTAGCCAGTTGAACTAACCGCTACCGACACTACACAGCTATCTAGGCTGATCGGGAAAAGAAGTTGATATTGGTGATCAACTTCATACGGGCCCGAAAAGCCGTTAAGCTTTGTTTGGTACCAAAAAAATACCAGGCATTGTTAGTAATCCCAAGTTTGCTTAAACTAAAAAATGTTCGAAATAAATTATTATAAAACAGAAAAAAAATATAAACAGTAGGTGGCAATATAGTTGCCACTTTCTTATAAAGGGTTAAGGCCGTTGGATGTAGACACGGTCAACCCTTCCAGCTGTATGTCGATGTCATCAAAAGCCGATAGCGATAGAAATTTGGGAGCGAAAGTGGAAGTGGAAGGCCACACCCAGCAGAACATCGCAGCAGAGGCAGACCTAGAGACTCAAGGCGGAGCAGCAGCAACAAGGAAATAGAGGAAGCCGACAGAAATTTGACGTGGTCACCGGTCAAGGCGATGGTGGGCTATCTCCTAGGATGGAGATCTTTCAATTTGGCCCTCAGTACCATCATAGATGCTCATGACTGAAAGTATGATGACAATGCGATTCACCTAATCATCCATGAATCTCCGCAATGTCAGATCCGTCTTGATCAACTTGTGAGGAAGTCCGAGTTGCAGGGAATTTGTTTAAAAACTTTGAGTAGATACCCTGTACTACTCAAAAGCTTTTAAAATAGTAATTTTGTTTCTTTTAAGTTTTTTTTAGTATTTTTTTATCATGTAGCCTGTTGGATTATTTAAAATAAAGAATCCTACCTATACCATTTTCACCAATTCCATCTTATCAATCATCATCAAGCATCAAATTTGTTATACATCATCTTACACTAGAAGAAATACTAATTACAGGGGAGATGTTGAAAGACAGAAAAGTCCTCACAAACCATACAGGACAATCCTAAGCAGCACTGACAAACAAGCGCACCCTATATGCGTTATTCTGCAATAAAACTAGAGGATAGATCATCGATGACAAAAAAAAGAAATCAACACAGTTTTGCGTGTACAATCACCATTGCGAGTGGCAACTATTTATTGAATGTATTTATTAAATGACCTTTCGATACAGTTTTTGAGACATGATTCTTGTATAAATTATTATATATAATAGATGTTTCTATAAACCCAGATTGGCTGAAAAATGTAGTAGTGTGCGGTAGTTCGGCAGCAGCAAAGCATCGCGCGCTGGCTTTGCTAGATTTTTTCTCTTTTCTCTGCGGGGCTCCGACGACGGGACGCCAAGCAGTCAGTAGTGTGCGGTAGTTCGGCAGCAGCCAGTGATGCCACATACACAGATTTACCTAGAATTACACAGATTTTTTCCCATTTTCGCCTACAGATATCTGTGATCACAGATCAAAGATTTTTGCAATAAAAAAGATTTTTAAGATTTTAAAACAATGACAATGACTTTCGTGAAAAAATGCTTTATTATAATTTTTAGGTACTCAAATTTAAATCATAGAAATTAAATCTTCTAGTTGGATGGCCTAGGCCAAGCCTCAGGCGCATTGTTTTCGACGTTCTTGTGGTTTCTGATGATCTTCAGATGCAACCTGGGAGTGTTTTGGTCAACGTTATTCTAAGAACATTTTTTCCCGTTTTTTTAAACAAATTGTTCAAAAATATTCGATTTTGGAGACATTAACCTATCACAGATTTTTACTAAGATTTTCTGAAATTTCCTACAGATGAAAAAGATTTTTTTGACCAAAATCACAGATGAAAACCGAAAAAAATGTGGCAACACTGGCAGCAGCAAAGCGTCGCGCGCTGGCTTTGCTAGATTTTTTCTCTTTTCTCTGCGGGGCTCCGACGACGGGACGCCAAGCAGTCAGTAGTGTGCGGTAGTTCTAGTTCGACAGCAGCAAAGCATCGCGCGCTGGCTTTGCTAGATTTTTGCGATTTTTTCTCTTTTCTCTGCGGGCTCCGACGACGGGACGCCAAGCAGTCAGTAGTGTGCGGTAGTTCGGCAGCAGCAAAGCATCGCGCGCTGGCTTTGAAAAGTGTACAGGCCGCGTTTTCATTCGGTCGTCGTCGTCGTCGTCTATTTGACTGCTCATCTTCGTACGGGGTGATTTAGTGAGTTTTTGGTGGCAAAGTGTACAGGCCGCGTTTTCATTCGGATCGTCCGCGTGCACGTCGTCGTCGTCGTCGTCTATTTGACTGCTCATCTTCGTACGGGGCGATTTATGATACGATAAATGCAACATCAACATTTTTTGCGATTTTAGTCAACAGACATTGAAATGTTCGTCACGTCAAGTGTCGGCCCAAGTTCCAAAGCCACGTTGGTTCAAATCACTTTATTTTCTCTTTCGTTAATTTTCGCACTTCGAAAACTATCTGAATGGTTCGTCATCTTCGATGTCGGCATGTGTTTTGTTTTAGTCCAAATGAAAATAAGTGGTTTGATATTAATAGGGTTGCATGAATCACTCCACTTACCAAAGTGAACTCATATCATGCACCCTTTCCCCTCCCCACTAACAAAAAGTCCTTCCCATGACAGACGTGGAGACGCAGAGGTGATCTCGGTCTTTAGTAAGCAACGCACGTCATAATAACATTCCTTTCCTTCCTCGATGACCGTAAGGACGTGGCCGGCGCCGTTATTGACCTAATAAAGTTTGGAATTCTCGAAGATGCACATTGAGGACGGTAAGCTACTCCCAAGCTCCGTCTGTTGGTTCCTTGTGCAACTTCGATTGTTCTGGTCAATCACGGAGTAGCAACTACGAATAGTACGGTCATCTATGCTCATGCTCAATAAAACTAGAGGATAGATCATCGATGACAAAAAAAAGAAATCAACACAGTTTTGCGTGTACAATCACCATTGCGAGTGGCAACTATTTATTGAATGTATTTATTAAATGACCTTTCGATACAGTTTTTGAGACATGATTCTTGTATAAATTATTATATATAATAGATGTTTCTATAAACCCAGATTGGCTGAAAAATGATATCTAAACATATACTGTAATAAAAAAAAACTCACTAAAATTTGAAGCATAATAAAAGACGAAACAAATCTCAATCTATCTTCGCTTGATGTTTCTTTTTGTTTTCGTGAAAAATACTGATATCACCTGCCGTTTTCTCTAGTCTGGGACCTTCCACTGCAACTTCTTGCCCGTTTCGTACAGATTGGACAGTGCCATGGTAAACTCTTCCTTGGTGTGCAGCTTTAGGTAGTGTTTGTAGAGTAGCAGCGCTGTCCGGGCGTCCTCGACCGAGTCGTGCGTTTCGGATTGGATTTTTATGCCGAGAAATTGCCACGCCAGGAAGCGCAGCGATACCATCCGGTGGTGGGGCAGATGGAACAGGTACACCGTGTCCACGATCTGTTCCGGCGGGACGATGATGTTGATTACGCGGAAGTCGTTTTTCAGACCGTGGCCAACGAAGATCACCCCACTGTCGACCAGGTAGCGCAGTTTTTGGTAGGAGTTTTTCAGAGTGGTCAGACGTTTGTTGCTGAAGTTGGCATCCAGATCGCCGGGTTTGATACCGGAGAATTTGGTTAGGTAATCGACTACCTGTTCCTGTGTGGAAATGTAATCGTCGACGAAGGGAACCCCTTCGTCGGGGCCTTGTCCGCGGATGCAAGTGATACGAGCGACACTCATGTGACTTGGTTTGACGGTGGACAGTTTTCCGTCCGAGCGGATTTCGCTTTCTTCCGGATTTAGAGTGACGAATTCAGCATCCATTGCTACGAGGTCTCCCGACTGGAATATCTCCTCCTGTGCAAGTGGTTTAAAATTCTTATCTTCCACTGTGGGGCTCGTTTCCATGAACAGGTCGTTCGTAAAGGGATTCACGTACTGAGTCAGATATTCCTTGTTGTCACCCACCTCGTCCCGCAGAGAAGTACTCGTGTAGAACAGCACACAGGGAACCTTCCAGTCCAGGGTGAACCAAACCGCCTCCTGTACGGACACCGGCGAAATGCTAAAGTCGTTGAAGATGTACCAGCTTCCGTCGGTGAAATCGATCCCGGCGGATGATCCAGGGATTTCTCCCGTGCGGTTCTGTTTCAGATCGTGGTACCCTTTCGGAACATGGATCAGTGCGACGAGATTACGCTGAGCTCCGTCGTTGATGTAGCATACTGCGGCCGAGAGGCTGTACCGCTTTGATTTGCGGAATAGTTTGTCTGAAAGTAAGATGTAATGTAATAGATGTAGGTTGTCTACTCATATCTCATAATAAAATTCCCTGAGTTTTCCAGTTTTTCCCAGGGCAAATTTATAATGTTTATAATTCAAAAACTAACTCAATTATTTTAAATGTAATACTCTTTAAAAATAATACAAACTTATCCCTAAAAATTAACTAAACATCTTTCAAGATATCTGAGAGTTGTTCCTGGGATTTCTATCAGAATTTCTTCCTGGATTTCCGCAGAAGTTTTGCACGAGGTATCTGTTGGAGTATCTCTCGATATTTCTTTCATAGCGATAGTTAACCGATATTTCTCTTGGATTTGCTCACGGAATTTCGCTCGTAGCTGCTTCCAGGGTTCCATGAGGTTTTCAGAGTTACTCCTTGGATGTCCTTAATATTTCCTCTCGGGATTACTCTTAGAACTTTCCAAGACGTCTCATTTCATCTCAGATTTTTTTTCTAAAGGTCTTGTCTAGATTTCTTCAAAAAGACTGCGGAGTTTCTCGTGTGAATTCACTTAGATTCCTTCGAATATTTCTCTGGGAATTTCTTATAAGGATTTTCGTAAGTTATCCCGGGAGACATTCTGAAGTGAACCCGTGAACACATCTTTGCAAAAACTATAGAAGTGCCTGTTAAAGAATCCCTAAACGAGTAAGAATCTCGGGACATTTTTCAGTAAATACTCTGGGAAGAGTTCTGGGAATAATGCAGCGAAAATCTGTTAAAAAATGTCAGGTGGATCACTGCAAGAAATCTGATACAAATACGAGGAACAGCCTGGCTCTGAAAGAAATCACGGAGAGAATTCAATGAGAAATATCAGCAATAGCTCCTATAGAAATCCCAGAAGCCACTGCGGATAAAAAATCTTAGAAGAAAGTTCAGGGTAGAAGCAAAAAATCTTAGACATCCCAGTACCAACACTGGAAGGAATCTTCTAAGAGAAGGAGAAACTCCTAGAGAAATCTTAGCAGGTAAAACTTCAAAATAAACCCCGCGAGAATCTTTAAGAAATATCCCAGCTAAAACTCCTGTAGGAAACCAGCTAGGAACTTTAGAAGAAAGAAATTTCCTTGAAGATATTACAAAAAAAAAACGTTAGAAGAAATTTTGGAAAGAATACCTGCAAAAAAATCGTAAAAAACTCCTTAAGAAATACTTGCAGGTTCTCTAATCGAAATCCCAGGAATAACTCTTGTAGTAGCTCTGGGAAGTTCCAAGAGGCACACCACCGGAAGAAATCGCGAAAATCTCTAAGGGAAATCCCGAGAAAAATTCTAAGAGAAATTCTGTTAGAACTTTTATGGTTTAGCCCGATAGAAATTCTTACAGAGAATTCGGGATATATTCTGACAGAAATCCTAAGAAAAGCAAAATGAAAAATCCAACGAGGGGCTTTAGGAGCGATACCGGGAAGAAGTTCTGTAGCATCCATAACTCACAAATCATAACTCAAGAACGAAGCATCATAGAAACAAAGTTTTTTTTTTGAAAATGAAAGCAAATTTTCTCAGAATCCAGAATCAGGAATGCAAAAAAAATTGAATTGGAAAATTTTTTTCACAAAATTTTCCACAGTTGAGAAAATTCATAAAGAAAAGCCGGAAAAACTATTCTCGAACTCGAAGAAAATTTTCAAAAAAAATATTTGAGAAGGTAATTTCATAAAATATGATCGCTGAAATTTTTGGAATGGACTTTTTTTTTCTTTCTTGAGTTATGGTCAATTTTGTTAAAAATAACCATGTGCGCATATATTATATGGTCATTTTTCACATAATTGGCCATAAATCAAGAACGAAAAACATCCGAATTTTCTCAACTGTGGAAAATTTCGTGGAAAACTTTTTCCGTTCATATTTGTTTTGATTTCTGAGAAAATTTGCTTTCATTTTCTAAAAAAACTTTGTTTCTATGATGCTTCATTCTTGAGTTATGTTTTTTTTTAATTAAGTCACCCTGACACGAAAACAAAGAATTTCCACCTGAGTTTTCCGGAAAAATAGGCGACCCTGAATTTTTCTCATTTTTTTTCGTTCATATATCCATGAGCCCTGCCTGTGGAAAAAGTTTCATGAAAATCTGGGACCCTTCGGCCCAATCCCGCATGGTAATAAAAAAATGCCCATAGGTAAAATTTTCACTTTTCAAAAAATGTTCAACTAGCTGTAACTTTTCGACAAGAGCATCAAATATTCTCAAATTTTTACTGTAAGTTCATCAACTAGTTGTATATCAGTGGCCAATTTAGGAAAAGATCGGGCTATTCTACACGAAGTTAGAAAGATTCTAGAAAAAGCCAACTTTGAGCTGTTATATCTCCGGATTCAATAAACCGAATGCAATGAAACAATAGGTCATTGAGGTAATTGAGATACGATTCAAATAGACCCCACATATAAATAAGGTAATTTTGACAGAAAATTCGAATAAAAAAATTCTACCGATATCTTCTTATGATTTGAAAGAAATTCACTTTTTTTCGAATACGAAACAAGAAAAATACAGCGAAACTACTTTTTATTCATACGACCCAATGTTAACTTTATCTGAGTAAAATTTTCCTGAATATTCAAGATATTCCCAGAGTATTTCAGAGGTTTCCCTCCTTGAGGATTCTCGGTTTTCCAGATTTTTGTTTCAGGTAGTAGACACCCTTTTATTTCAGGTCAACTGATTTTTATAATGCTTACTAGTAGGGTATTCTAGCCAATAGTGGACCCCTTACCTATAGTGGACCCCCTTATATTTTTCCTAATTTTCCTGCTTAAATTTGTTTTTACCGGTGAACCTTCACCGGGAGACGATGGATCATGTTCCTAGCCAGTAGTTACAAGTGGTGGAGCTACGCTGGTAAGCAATAATTTGATTTTTTGAACAAATTTGTAAATGTAAACAAATCTGGGGGACCACTATTGGTTAAATCCAAGGGGGTTCACTATTGTCTCCGTTTTAACATGGTAAGAGAATACGATTTATCCTATAGTGGACCCCAACAATCCTATAGTGGACCCCGGGGGGACCACTATAGGATAATTTGAGCCAGATTTGAAATGATTATTTTATGGGAAATATAGGGTGCTTTGGTAAGGTTTTTGTGTGCAATGTGCAGGAAAGACATAGAACTTGTTGTGCAAACGTTGACAGGGGTAATTTAATTGGAATATCATACTGTTTTAACGATCAGAACAATTTTCAACTTCTAAGGGGTCCACTATTGGTTAAAATACCCTATATAACCAATTCAAAGATTTTGCTCAATCTGTTTTTCGATTGGTTGTGAATCACTTAGATTAAAAATAAAGAAACTGTCAAATAACGATTTATGTTGAATATTTGAAAATATACATTAAAAATGCTGGGTGCTCATGATGCCCTGGGTTCAATCGCCGGCGTCCCTTTCCTCCTACTTTGTATCTTTCTATCACTTTATCTCTTTCTCTTTCTCTACATTTGTGGAGCCTCGTAGCCGTGCGGTTAGGGTCACCAAGCTTATAATCGCACCATGCTATGGAGTGAGGGTTCGATTCCCGCTCCGGGCGATGAAACTTTTCGTGAGAATAGTTTCTTCTCCGTATCCACTGGTGCATGCTCCGTGTGTCCCTTGTCTAGTGTTTAAGTTTCATTCAGTCTGTGCAGCCTCTGGCTGAAGACGGTGTCCGCTTTTTTTTATATATACACTTCATGTATATTGATAAGTTCATAGCCTTCGCTAAAACAGAAACGGGTTGAAAAAGCCGTTTCCCTTCTTTCCTACCTTCATAGCACAGTGTCAACCTATCATATAACTTTACTATTACTTTAGAGCTTTTAGTAGAACTTGTTACTTCAGACTCTAGTTTAATTTAAAAACACTTCACTAATACTTTACTTTTGCAAAAGAAAATAAAAAATGAATAACTCTTTTAAAGAAAAACTAGAAAGGACGAGCAAATTCCTTTTAATTCTACTACTGTGCTTATCTTCGGACAGATAGGCCTATTTCACAGACGAAATAGGCCTATCTGTCCGAAGATAAGCACAGTAGTAGAATTAAAAGGAATTTGCTCGTCCTTTCTAGTTTTTCTTTAAAAGAGTTATTCATTTTTTATTTTCTTTTGCAAAAGTAAAGTATTAGTGAAGTATTTTTAAATTAAACTAGAGTCTGAAGGAAAAAACTATCATATAACGCCTAGCCTACGGAGTTATGCAATCAAGCGGACTGTGTCGCAATATCTTCAGAGTACTAAATACACTAATCTATCACCTGGCATCCACGCACCAATATCTGAACCCATTGCCAACCATACCTCCGACACTCCGGCATCCGCATGAATTTGTGCAGACGCAGAGGTATATTCGGACTGATGTGGAAACAAATGATTGCAATCATTACTTCCTTCTCCTTCCCCACATTGATCTGCAGCCTGACGTGGCAGGCGCCATTGTTGCCTATAGATAGAAGATCAACAACACTCACACACTGAAGAAGCCTGCTTAGTCCCCGACAGATATCTAATTGGTTCCTTGTGTGAGTGTAGCTGGTGTGGCGATTCGCGACTACGAAGGTTGATAAGCCGGGAAACTCTCTTTATTCCTGCGGGGTTTCTTATGGGCGTATGAGTCAAAAAAGCAAAAAAATCTTCCCTCCTTCACTTTCTTACAGAAAACCGCAAACAAGATTATCGCCTTCGAAGTCCCCAATACTGGAGTAGCATCCACGGTCGGTCAATACAGCTCAAGCGAAGTTTGCAATGTTCATTACATTTGTCAAAATTTCAACAATTAGTTTTTTGTTGATTAAGGTTCAAATAAGGATATACATTAATTTAGCATGGTTTACTGGATTTAATGGCTAAATGCTTAAGCTGTTCATTATGCCCCGCCTACCCCTACACTCACTCCATTGAGAGTCGCTTTGATAACTTTGTGACAACTTTAGTATGCATTTGCGACCCTGACACTGTTTTGATAGCATGCTACTAATAATAGCAAGTGAGAATGACTCTTGAAAGTTGGAACACTCACTTTGATCCCTGGTTTTAATAGACTTGATTCTCCAAAAAGTGTTACAAGTAAAAACATAAACTAATTCCTGGCCCCACGTTGGGAGCTATATCACGAACAAACAATAATGGAACCCTATTAATGTTCTATTTTATTTTTCACTTGGCTCTGCGAAAAATAATACAGAACACTACAAATGCACGACTTCACAAATTGACACACACACATAAAACATAAATTTGATACGACACTAAACATAAAATTTGGCCTGCTACCCCAATGTGTAACAATTTACTATCACAGGATGACGAGGCTTCATTTATTGGTTTTGGTCCATCAGTCAATTCTGGAATAGTGTTTTGTTTGCCTGATTGCATTCTTGTTACCTAACAGTCTTTGTTCTGTGTTCATAGCTTAATTTTGTCTGGGATAACTAATCCTAATGGGCCACCCCGAATCGGGTCTTATTGCAAGACGGCTGCATTTTGATGTCCGTGCTAGGGACCGGTTTGCCTGTCTTGCAGTTATTTATCATCAGAAATGAACTAAAGGTATGCAACTACTCCGGTTGCTAGGGCTGTATTCCTCCTGAATGACATAAGAGCCCTACAAATGCACATTAAAATGAGGAGAATATTCACAAGTTAAAATCATTTTCATTTACATTTTCATTTTGCAGCATTTGGTGGGGCAATGAGAGCGCAAGTCAGTCCAAAGCCGATGATAAGGAGGGGTAATGGCTGAATAGTCTTTGCTGACCACATAAACGTGTGGCTTCGTGGTCGTGCGGCTAAGGTCACCAAGCCTTTAGTCGCATCGTGCTAAGGAGCGCGGGTTCGATTCCCGCCGCAGCTGTCAGGAAAAGTTTTCGGCTGTGCCACTGGGCGTTGCATGCTAGTCCGTTGTCTAGTGTCGTGCTTTCTTCAAAGAGCAAATAGCTCACTGGAAGCATTAAACGTGTCTGTGTAAAAAAAAAAAAAAAACGCCATGGGATAGGAAAAAGGTATTTTGGTGTGGGATTAGGGTGTTGGTACAGACTTGACAATATCAATGCTATTCAGATGCTAAATAATTTTAAGGCTCAATAGTGAATCGCATACCTTCCAAAACCAAAAAACAATAATCCACAAAATGCCAAGCAAGTCATAGAAAGAAAAAGTGCCCGATTGTTTATTTTGTCAATTATAACAAACGGAAACTTCTACCCTCTCCGACTCGCCAGTCACCCCGGAAAAAATGTCCCTTCAGTTCTGGAAAATATATTATCCCCAATTAAGCCTGTAATCGAATTGTCCGCGTGGTCTTGTAGTACGCCTTCTAGGTAAGAATCAGTCATTGCCATACATATTAAATGCTAGACATGACCCCATGGATAGCATTTGCATAAGTAAAAGCTTTGCTGATGTGACTTTCCTATTGAGCAATTCTCTCATCTTATGTTTGTCTTCAAAACCTTGTCAAGCTTAGAAAATTGAAGTTAATAAACAATACATTACAAGATTCGAATTCCCATAGAATGAGATCATTCATTCGCACTACAACACCATAGGAGATAATATCACATTGGCTGATTACAGTACAAATGCGAAAAATCTCCCTTTTTCCCCTATCCGCAACCCGGGGACGCGCCCTGTTGGATTTCGAAAGCCTCGGAGAATATTACAAACCTTCAACGGCATTCCCATACACTAACCCACATTGCCCATTCAGGGGTCTGACTGGGCCTACTACCCTCCCTCAGTTTGTAATATTCTCACCAACTTGGAATTATATTTTCCTGGCACATAAATGACTTCGACAAATATTCGATATACTATGCAGCATCATGATCAGTATAACTATATCAGATGACTTGAAGATCTGATTTTTACATAATTGTTTGCCATTGATTATACATTCAGCTATTCCAATCATTACTGCAAAGCACATCGGCTAACATGCCTGAAATCAAAGCTTCCTGGAAGATATAATCCAAGCCCAGGGAGAATATTCACAAGTTAAAATCGAACATGTAACAGAAAAATGAAACTGGTAACAAAAGTTACACGTATATTGTTTGTGAATTGGACTACAGGGGGTGGCCAAAATGTTTGGGATAGGCAACTTTTTTTCTCTCACCAAAAAGTTCAACATGCTGTAACTTTTCATAGAGTGCATCAAAAATTCGCAAATTTCGACTGTTTGTCAAAATATTATATGTGCATCATTGGTACAAATTTGAGCTCGATTGGTTAATATTTCGTAAAGTCAGAACCGTTTTCGTAGAACACTATTTTTAGATAGCTTATTTTTGAAGTTTCATATCTCAGAAATCAGTGAAATTATGAAAGTTTATCAACAATACATTAATGCTTCACAAGTTATTAAAACATAGGTACTTTTTAAACGTTTAAAAAAGTTATCATGAATTGACACTTTTTGGATCTTTTAGAAAAAAAATGTATTTTTTTTTTCAAAGTGATTACGGCGGTAGCACCACTGTGCTTATGTTCTACACCGCACCCTTTCCCTACATTTGCTTCTAGGAGCCTCTATTTTTGTTTCAACACACAGAAGTACGTAGGCGTGTGTGGCCCAAGTCGACACTGTTTTGGCCTGCGTTGAACAAAAATAGTTTTAATAAAAGTTTCCCCTTTTTTCTTTTTGTCAAATGGGTTTTTTTGTAGTATGGTCCATGTAATTAGTTAGGTTCTTGTCAATTTGTCAGTTATTCGAAGTAGATCTCCAAGGTAATAGTCAATTAAGTCATTCTGATCTCTTCTATCATAGCAGCTTCATTCTTTGCCTTATTGAAGTGTAGTTTTATTGGAAATATGCTAAATGTGGTTATTGAAAAAAGACGTCTAAAACTGTATCCTGCTAGTTGTTCCGTCATGCACATACGTCATGTCTTAATAATGCTTAGGAGATTAACGAAAACACGTGTGTTCGGTCAGATGTCCGTTGCGTAGAAAGTCAAGGAAAATAGGTTTCTTTATTGTCAGTTATTATGTAAGCCTCGCTTGAAGCACTGCCCGTGAGAACCCTGTCATCTGTACACCAACTAATCCGTATCTTCGTACACAGCTAAATACTGTACTGTCAACCGGCGAAAAGCCAACGGGTAAATATTAAAAAATGAATAATAATGCTGTCTAGCGAATTGTTTCCTATCGGCCATTATTGTAGTCTAGTCCCAACTGCAAGCTTTTTTCCAATCTTAGCGTCAATTGTCTTCTAGATACTTCCAGATAGATTCATCAAATCAGTCGAACCCGTATGTTAAAATATAGTCGATTCTGTGTCAAATTGTTTTCTTGATTTCTACATCTCTGTGTTCATCTCTTGTGTCCTTAAATTGTCATCGGTCCAAAACCTACAGAAGCATGTAATTGAACTTCTGATATTTTTTTCTGTTGGTGTCATAACACCATCTAAGAGATAAACAAAAATACGCCAAGTTGGTCAGTTGATTGTTATAAAACAAAAATTGCTTGTCAACTATTATGTATTCATCCCCCTACATATACTATGAAAAATATTCAAATTCGTTCTACCAAGATAAACCATGTCATTTTCTCATGCGTGGCCTAGAAGTGTCAACCTAGTCATACAAAAGTAACGTTGTTCAGTTAATAAAAAGCAGTCAGTTTTTTGTCCAGTCCAAACTGTCACGTCAAACGCAATGCGTTTAAGTGTTCGCACGTTAGCTTCGAATCTATCAGCACAATTAAGTGCTACAAATCTCCTTCCCACTATTAATTCTTCGGTTGATTTTAATTGCTTTATTTAAAGAAAATATAATCAAGTACCTAACATTGTAAAAATTCGAAAAAGCGACTATGGCATTAATAAATTACTAAGCAAAATCAACCGAGAAACGTGGGAAATAGAGCCCAAACAACATTTTGAAGTCAGCTGGCTGTAAAAGGTTCCAAAACCAGTCACAAATCCTATAAAACTTTTATTAGGATTTGTAACGATCATCAAAACCTTCTCAAATCCAACCGATTTGGAACTATTGCTTGGGAATAGACTCTGCTGAGCCCTGGCGGTTCCTCCTGTTTATCGAGCATGTCTGATGCATATGATCAGCCATACTCCATCTGCAGCAGCCGGTTCGTGATGAACCGTTGGAGGCGCATTGAAGTGTTAAAAAGGTGATATGTTTCACTAAAGAACAATACATTACAATAATCAAAATGAAACTTCTTCACTTTAATGCCGTCAACCCCTGCGAACTTGGCCAGGGAGAAAAAATGTATTTTTTTACATCAATATCATTAAATTTTAGTTTTGATATCCAAAGATATTCTACTTATGTTCTCAAGATATCTCTATTTAGATATATTAGAGCAGGGGTTCTTAAACTTTTCTAGCCTGCGACCCACTTTGGATTGTAATAGAATTTGGCGACCCACCAGTAAGTTTTTCCACAAAAAATGCCATTTTAGAACATTGGGACAGATTTTTTTAAATATATTTTAACTCTTTCGTTGTGAGATAAACTTATTTGTGTCAAAAGTGTCCAATTAAGGGTTGCGATAAGCCTGCGTTACGTAACATTTACTTTTAGACATTCCAAGCATTTTTAATTTTCTATGTTTCCTCCACAGATTTTTAGGAGTTCTGCCACAAATTTAAGGAAAAAAAAACATAAAATTTCCACAAAGTCTTTGTAGATAGGATGGCAACTTTTGCAAAATTTGAAGGTGCAATGCGTTGTTATTTATATCACGTGTTTTAGCGTGTTTTCTTGTGTACATCTTTTGAATACATTGAACAGATTGCGCAGCAAAGGCGACGCTACATTTACGCTGCGAATTTTCAGAATTATAGTACTGCTAGATTGTCAGCTTAGTCCTTCTGGAAATTTTAATCTTCAATTTTAATTCATCACAAACACTTATTTTACTTATTTTCTTGGAGTCACATAGGTTCTGATTTTCAAAAACATTTATATTACCGAATTTCACCATTTTATTCAAAGTTGAGCTTCACGGAAGTTCTTAAAAATATACACATGTTTCGGTAGACATAACCAAAAGTTTGATGGTTTGTTTTCGAAATTCAGTAATTTTCTGTCTGATTATCCCAATTGTTTAAATTCGAACTATTGAACTTGGCATTGTAAAACTACCTTTTACTGAAAATTGTAAGCACCAATCCAATTTAAACTCATCCTTCAAGAACAAAAAATTTGATAAATTCTCAAACTTTACTAGAATCCTAAATATTCTAATAATAAATTTCATCGATCCAGAATCGATTTTAGAATGCAGAATAGCTTCAATGTTTGTTATGCTTCGGACTATGACTCATAATACAGAAGTTTGGGAATAAAAGTAGGAGGAAAACTCATTTCTAGAGTTTTTCTTTCGAATCTTAAACAGAGTTTTTCATAAGTTCTCTGACATAAGTTTTTTTTTTGTTTTTATTTTTGTGTATTTTAACTTAGAGCTAATTCTACACTTCTGACATAAGTTAAGAAAGTTAAGGTAGATATTTATTACAATAACGCCTAAACCTTCGCGAGCCACAAAAAATCAGCCCGCGACCCACCAGTGGGTCGCGACCTATAGTTTGAGAAACGCTGTATTAGAGCCTATTTGGATTGAAGGAAGAACACATTTAGTAATTTTTGTGTGGTATTGTAAATTTGACTTATTTTCCTCTATATGTATGAAAAGGTCAAACAGGTATAACTTTATTCGTCGTAAGAAAATATTACATTTTATAATGTTGCATCAAGTATCAATATATTGTTGATAAACATTCAAAATTTCATTATGTTCGGTTCACTGCTTTCGGAGATATGACAGTTCAAAAACTGGTTGTCTAAAAAATAGTGTTTTACGACAACGGTTCTAGCTTCGCGAAAGATTAACCAATCCCGCCCAAATTTGTACCAAAGATGCACATATTATAGGTTGAAAAACAGTCAAAATTTGAGAATTTTTGTTGCAATCTATGAAAAGTTACAGCATGTTGAACTTTTTGTGAGAAAAAAAGTGCCTACAAACCAAATATGCATTGTATCCGACAAGGTGCATTATTGCCATAGCCTTAACTTACCTTCTCGAAGATTCGTATCCTCGCTGATTTCGCTACAGCTGGAAGCGCTCTTGAGTGAGCCAATTTCTAGATTTTCCTTCTCATCCAGGCTCATGCGGAAGCTCAACGGGAACCAGGATTTTTGCTGGGCTGGCGATGGTGCACTCGAGATAATGACCGCCGGAGATGATTTCCTACAGATATTCCACGCTTTAGAAACAATCATAGGTATAAAAAACTACAATGCAACCTACCTAGGATGTGAAAAGTGGCAATCGACCCGCGAGCAGTTCATCCCATACCGGCACATCTTCCCGTTGCCGGTGTTGGCCGCGCGCGGTTCACTTTCCGACGTGGACGTCCCTCCCACTTGGGCCGAAGGGCGACACATCTGCTTTTTGAGATACTCCAGCTCCTTGTCCGTTTCCAGCCCGCAGTTGATGGACAGGATTTCCGGCAGATCCGTCACGCGACTCTTCTGATTGGTGGGTGTAAATTTGTTGCACTTTTCGCACCACGCCGGAGTGGTCTTCTCGACGCTGAGGGAGTTTTTCAGAATCAACGCAAAGGTGCCATCCATGTTGCGATTGTTCGCGTTGACCGGATAGAGCAGATTGCAAACGAGCAGAATGTTGTTCTTGACTCGTTCGGCGTTGCACTTCAGGCAGCGTTGGGTTGTCTTCTGCTGCGTTCCAAACAGACGGCTGATTTCCGTTTCGTCCTTGTTGTAGTTTTTGCTGGATGGTGGCATTTGCTCTGCCGGATCCGGATATGGTTCACATTCCGGGATCAGCGTCGTGTCGTAATCTGTAAAATATCTCAGTCATTATGTTATCATTAAAGTTTCCCTCAACAGAAAACTTACCGCTGCTAGCTTCCAAGAACTGGAACTTCTCATTGTTGGATCCGTACTGCTGCACCTCGTTATCCAACGCCTCCTGATGGTAATCCTCCGGGGCTTGCACGTGCATTTCGGCCCCCGGGATAAATGGTCGCGGTGAAGCCGACAATTGCATCCGCCGGCCCACTCCGACCAGCGGTTCACTGACCGGCATCATGTTCTCGTTCTTCTTGATCGCCTCCAGCAGTTCGTAGTGGATCTGGTGCAGGATGAATCGGTTCCAGTTCTGGATCAGACTGACCAGATTGATGCTGGCATTGTTGCTCCGATCGGAGGAAAGGATCAACCCGAGGGCCGCCGCCTCCGGGACGGTTCGAAACGAGCGGAGAAAGTTGCTCGCCTGGCAGGGCTGGCTGCATGTTCCGACGTCCAGCATGTGAAACAGAAAACCAAGCTCACAGGCCAGGCAGAATTCTTTTGAACAGCAGTGGGATAGGATGGCCTTACGGAGTGGGACAATGAAGTAGAGGGCCTGTAGCATTGCGTTACAATACGCATTCGGGAGGTTAGCTTCCAATCCGACGAATCCTGTCTGGTTGTACTGTTCGAAGTCGAAGTCCTGGACGCCCAGTTTGCTGTATTTGACCTCGACCTTGCGATAACGGCGGGGGACAAGCTTCAATCCTTGCTCTCCGGTTCCCTTCTGCGAGCTGCTGACCGGAGTGGAGCACTGGCTTGACGATGAGTTTTTGTCCATTATGTAGGGAATTTGATTGCGTAAGGAGGTCTTCGGATTAGGGGCGTATCCAATCGGGCCTTGCATTTTCATGGTGGCGGTGATTTCCGGACGAATTGGCTTCGGTTTGAGGTAGTCGTAGGTGTTCATAAAAGCTGGCCAATCACTAAGCCAACGATCGCCGGTCGTAAGCGGTGGAAGAAGAATCGATGACAGAGGAAAGTTCTTATCGGTGATCGAGATCATCGGTAGTGGCTCGACGGTATCGGCGAATTCCGTTTCTCTTGAGTAAGGATTGAACTGAAGTGAGGGAGTATTGATTTTGACAGCGGCAATAAGGTTAATGTGTCCGGATTGATCCCCGAATGCCATCGCTTGATTTGAAGAGCAAATGTCGAAGGTGAGACACTGAGATCCGGTCGTATTGATCTGGAACATTTGAACACGAGGTTCGCTGAGTTCTACGGTATCAACCAACTGGAGTTGTCCTAGCGGTGACACCACTGCCAAGCGAGAGCAAGGAGATGGAAGGAATTTCAATAATTGAGGCTCAACTAACACCTGAATTGGCGACACTAATCTCAACATTCTCATGTCGTGAACCATCAAGAAGCGATCTATTACCAGGTTCCCTTGTCTTCCGCTATAACCACAAGAAACCAAGTAATTTCCTTGTACATCAAAGTCCGACAGACTTCCAGCGTGGGTTGTTAGTTCGTGTTCAATCGACAAGCTGTTGGGATCTCGAAGTAGAATCGTACCAAAAGGATCCCCTTCACAGAGGTAGCGAGAATGATTCCGCAAAATGGCGCACCCATTTTGTCCGGCAGGAACACTTCCCACCTCCTGATAAGTGGCCATATCAAAATCTATCAACTCGGTTTGATGACCTCCCATCAAAAGCCGATTAGGCTGATGTTCCACCATGCACACCATATCGACCATCTTCTCCGACCGGAACGTGAATTTGGGAATTCCCCTCCGAATCTGGTGCCGTAGCGTCGTGCTGGTCAAAGCCAGTATTCCCGCGTCGATCGTATGGATCTGCCGGACGATCTCATTGGCGTGCACCTGGAAGGATGTGTACTTCTGCATCGTCCCCCCGTAGTAGGACGTCACATGTCCGCCCTGGTTCCCCATCCAGATCAACTCCTCCTGCGTGTCGAACGAAACCGTCGACACCCCGAAGCGATCCCCTCCATCGGCCAGCACCATCCCGTGTTCCATGTACTCCGGCTCGCCGAATCCAATGTTGAACGGTCCATAGTCCCCTTCCGGGTAGTCTCCCGCCGGTGGACCGTTGTCGTACACTGAAATAATCCAGAAATATAAAACCAATCCCCTCAATCGAATCCGTAAACAAAACGTCACTCGTCAGGGTAATGATGTCCTCGGCTCGGTTGACCGGATCGCCACTCATGTACACGTAATCCATTGCGTTATGTGATTCCACAGTTCACGGCACTTTTCGCACGATTGACATTACAATTTCCAGCTCAAAAAAGCCCAAAATTTGCGAAGAAAATTACAATAAACAGAAAAACTTTCTAATTGCCACAATTTCACAACACACGAACACAAAACTTTATGCTCGCTTGGCTCGGGTTTATGTTTTGACAGCTTTGAGCTTTCGCGTTCGCGAAATGCGTAGCCCTCGGTGTAGCGTTTTTCAGCGGCACCCGAACGACCCGAGCGGTCCACACGAAGTGGCGTCGCGCCCAGAACCAAAACAAACGATCAGCTGTTGCATGCGAGAGGGGTGGCGCTCGGGAAGCTCGGCGTTTCAGTACGGCTCTCGTGACGACGCTTGTTCTGTTCGAAGGGGTGGTTTTGTTGGGTGGTAAATGCCGGTATCGTCGGCTTTTATGTTGGGGGTTGCACTGTGATTATGGTAATATTAGGTGGCCAAAAGTAAAAAAAGTTACGTATTTTTTTTACCGATATCAACAGTATTTTTTCATTTGTCAAATTTTAAAGTCAATTTCTTTTCACTTTTTTTGCATAAATTCTCCCAAGAATTTCTCCAGAATTCCTTTTTGGGTTTCTGCAAAAGTTAGGTACTAGAGAAATTCTATGTAAGAATTCCTACAAATGCTCTTGAGTGAGCTTATGCAGGGATCTTCTACAATATCTAATCTAATCTAATAAATACCGAGATAAATACAATACAATACAGTAATCCTGTAGGGATTTTTGAAGAAATCCTTGAATGAATCCTTTTCAAGAATTAGTGAAGAGTTTTCTATGTAAATCCGTGGACGTATTCATGTAATTATTTCTGAAATCTTAGAAGAAACTTCTGGAAGATCCCTTAGCTTAACTTAGCTTAGACTGACTGCACATATATGGTTGCTACCCCGTGATTGACCCGAATCTATGACAGTTGCACAATGAATCAACTGAAAAAAATACTGGGAGTGAATAAAAAGAAAATCGGGTTAAGTACTGTTCCAACTTGAGTCGAGTCAAGTACAAGACACTGAAGACGACCTTACAGTTGAGGTCGAAATACGTATCTGTCAAAAGATACAAATTCTTAGTGGAATTCAAAGGAACAGTACTTAACCCGATTTTCTTTTTATTTACAGATATTCCCCTAACAAGCCCAGGTTAATCATCATCATACTGGGAGTGGTCAACCATTCTCACTGTGCAACCTTCAGAGGTTCTCTTTAACGGTACAATAACGGCGCCGGCCACGTCCTTGCAGTCTGGTTAGAAGAGGAAAGGAATTTTAGTACCAATCTTTGTTATGTGAAAGTCGGCGTTTCCGCATGTCTCCGCCAAAAACTACAGGAAGTGTTGTTTGTTAGCAGGAAAGATATCGTGGGGTTGGGATTAACTCTGATAAGTGGTATGACCTTTTGTTTTAATGCCATGTAAACCGAGCTCTTGTCCGCTTCACGCGGAAAGCAAACAATCGTTCACCCTCGTCAGATGGTCACTTAATATTTTCTCATGACACACGGATATTGTCGTGCGATAGTGGTGATTCATTCACAGCAAGGAACAACACAATACACTCTTATAAGAATCTTCTAGAAGATTCTCTGGAGAAACTCTTGGAGCAATCCACGGGAGAACTATTGAAGTAACACTTGGAGAAAGCATAAAAAGTAGCAATTGGTGCAAATAAACCATTTATTCCGGAGATGTGATTGGGAGAATTCGTGAAGAAGTGTTTAAAGATTTCCTAGAAGAATTTCTGAAGGAGTTTTTGAAGATTTTCTAGACGTATCGTGGAAGAACTTCCGGATGATTTCTTCGAAGAACTCCTGAAAGAAATTGTGCGGGAGTTAACCTTGGAAGATTTCCTGGAGAAGCCTTTGGAAGCATTTCTTGGGAAGATTCATGGAAAAATCTTGAAGATGATTGAAGCAATCTCGGAAAAATCTTTGGGAGAATTGAAAGACGTGGACACCTTCTTCAGCCAGATGCTGTACAGACTGAATGAAAGTTAACACTAGACAAGTGACATACAGAGCATGTACCAGTGGATACGGAGAAGAAACTATACTTGAGTTAATTCCAGCAAAATGCTTGAACGAATTTAAGATATTGTAGAGAAAATCCTTGAGCAATTTGTGATGCAGTCCTTGGATAATAAATTATTGAAGATATGTATGTTAATCTGCGGGATATCAAACCAATTCACTCACCAATTATTCGGACTACGTATTCAAAACTCGGCTTCATATTCGCAACCGACACCGACCGACTAAAGAGCAAAACAACAACTGATTCTTTATTGAATTCAAAGCAATCACACAGTACAATTCAATCATACAACTCAGGGATGTTCAATTCATATCTCCAACATGTATAATAAAAAAAATCGTTCGAACAAATCTAAAAAAATTGGCTGGAAAAATTCCTGCATAAACAATAGATTTTGGGAAAATCCTGAAGAAACTTCTGTAGAAATGCATGAATGCGACCTTGGGTAAATCATTGGAAGAACTCCTTAAGAAATCTTTGGAGTTATTTCTGCAGAAATTCTGCAAAGAATTTTTGAGACTTAAACTTTCTGAAATTTTGGGAAAAAAATCTGATCAAATCGATTTGATTTAAAGAATTTCTGAAAAAAGTTCTGAAGGATGTAGGTTGAAAATATCCTTAAGAAATCCTTGGAAGATCTTCTAGATGGAGGAAGAAATTTCTGGAGCAGTCCTTAGAGAACTACAAAAAAATCTTAGAGGAACTCATAAGAATTTCGAAAAGAACTCTAAAATAGCGCGAGAAACTCTTACAAAAACATCTGGGTAATCTGCATAACTTCCTGGTGATACTGCTGGAAAAAATTTTGGCGAACTTCTCAGAAAGCTTCTAGAAGAACTCCTAAAAGAATTCGTAGGGATGTGCTGGAAGACCTACTTGAGGAAGTACTAGTTGAACTGCTGGAGGAATACCGGGATTTTTTTTTTGGAAAAACTTTAGCAGGTTTTCGTAAGAATACTTGGGAACATTTCCCAGAGGAACTTCTGAAAAACGGTACTTAAGTGAGTACGACAGATATGTGTGATTTTAGCTCATTTTATTGGCACTGCAGTCTTGGGGAATCAAAAGGACTGTTTTAAAAAACCAAGATTTGTCCCGACGTTTCTATTGTGGTTCAAGTCTTTTTCAAGGGAAAATTCTGAGAAAAAAAAACTGATCAGAATGTTCCCTTAAAGAAGACTCGAATCGGAGTCGAAACGTCGGGACAAATTTAAAACTGTCGTTTTGATTCCCCAAGACTGCAGCGCCGCTGAAAGTAGCTGAAAAATTACTGAAAGAATTGCTGGAAGAATGATCATAACCACTTCTTAACGAGAACTCCTTAATGATAACTTCTGGGAAGCACGCTTCAAGGAATTTCCGAAAGATCTCCCGGTGGAGAGCATCTACATATCAAATTACCGTATGCGTGATAATGTTTGCACCATCGTACAAATAAGGTACCCATATCACCTGTACACACAATGTCTTGGTTTTTATTGCATGTACGCAAGCTCTAACTCATATCACAGTAGGTTGCGGGTAAAAAAATCCGATTTCTTAAGTTTAAAATTTGCACCATGAAGGGGTAGCAGCGGTAGTCGGGACTTGTCCACGCGCAAATGTTAAAAAATACATTTCAGGAGTGTTCAGGAGAACCGTAAAACAGTCTTAGACCAAAAAAAAAAGCAAGGGCAACTATTCCCGAAGGTGTCCACTGGTCGTCCAAGGTTAACATGGATTAAGAAAGCTATCGCTGCCATCAAAAATAAGATTTGGGTGAATTATATGCGCTCAATGAAAAAAATGGCAAAGAAACGCGAAATCAGCGACTTAACGGCATGGCATATCGAAAAGGAAAATTACGGTGGCCTTTATGATCCTTCGACCATAGAAAAAAAACTTACATTATTACCAATGGCATCCAGGAGCTACGAGTAGCGCCATATAAGAATGTCTTGAATTTGCCCGAACGCAACCTCCGTTTTTTTTCGATTTCCGAAAAACTATCGATCCGTACCAAATTCCAGAATCAATAGTTATTATAACTTTTGTTTGTGTGCCAATGTCTACACCATTATGCAATGTCAAAATAAAAAAAATAAATTCAAAAATTGTTAATCTTGACTTTGACACTACCACGGATACTTTTCGACATTTCCGCGTGGACAAATCACGAGCTAGGTTGCCACTTAGTCATTATGCAAGTGTAAAACTAAGAAAATCAGCACTTTTTAATCACAGCCTACTAGGATATGAGTAATAGCTTAAATGCCTGCGAATAAAACCAATACATTGTCTTCACAAGTCAAACTGGAATTTTATTTGACGATGGTGCAAACATTATCACGCATACGGTAGTTGACTAAATGGCCGGTAGAGGCCTCGTCAGTAGAAGCTTTCAAAAGTGATTACATGCTACCGTCGTTGGGTGAAAAAAAAAGGATACTCAAAGTTTGTTTATTAAATAACAAATGCAATTAAAGTTGGGCTAATTTTTTATTTGGTATATATACTCTTCTATGTAGTTATGATAGATTAGCAAGAAAGTATAACATTATATGAATTGCTTACTGAACTACAAATGATTGAAAATTGACCCAATCTCACCCCTTAAAGGGGATGATAATGGGTCAAAGTATACGAAATCGCCTATCTAAGAATATAAGTTAATTTTATTGATTCTAATGTCAAGTAAGTAAATATTAAGTGTGATTATTGATGCACAAAAAAGAGTGTTTAATTTGATTTCTGGTTCATCTAATCCTTTGGCAGTAGCTGTAATCGCAACCGATTTGTGGAGTCGAGTAGTCAATCCAGCAGCATTGAATCCAACCATCTACCAAACGACGAATGGAGACTCCGGACTACATCCTGCGTTGAAAATGATTTGAATTGTTGAAAACATTGTGCACACTCAATCCTGAATTGCCTGTTCAGCACTTTTTTGACGAAAATAGAACAGCAGAACTATTTCGGTAGCTTCGGTAATCGATTTTACTGAGGCTCAGTACACCAACTGTCAAAACCGGGTGCAAAAGGTAAACAATGCAGTATAGCTGTATTCAGCTGTTCTATTTTCGTCAAAAATTTACCGAACACGGTATTCCAAATTAAGTGTGTGTGTTTGATGAATTAAATAATATATTTCGTGTTTATCAATGATGGTATGTGGAAACCATGTATGGGGTGTTCAATGCATCAGAATCATTTGAAAAACGAGAGGGATTGCCTTATGTTGCTTTGAGGTTATGTTTCCGTATAGATGAAGGATTAACAAACATTGCATCGTGTAAAATTAAAGCTGATCCTAATATTGTGTCATTTTGCTCGCTGTAATATGTCGGAGTTTAATGACACAAAATTACACGATTCTTTGGAAGTGTGTACAGCTAACCATTTAAAAGAAAATTTATGGTTAGGTACTTGTGTGAAACATTATGAAGGAGATTTTTTTCAGAGTGATTTACTAGTAGTTCTATCATATAAGTTTAGCCAAAAATTTAACAAAAACAAATATTATTGCAAAACATCTTATTCTGCATCATGACGTAAAAATATCTCCTCTTGGAATTAATATAAATTAGCGACAGTTGATGAGCTATTTCATATTTTATGTTTCTCCGTTTTGACCCAGTCTCACACCCCCCCAGATCCATTGTCACCCCTATCGACGGTATATCAATTCTTACAGTGGTCAAACGCAGTTTGGTGATTCAGCAATTAGTTCAAAAACAGATTTTGAAAACGACGTATAATCAATGGTGTAGCATTGATTTACGTCATTTTCAAAATTGGTTACTGAGTTGGTGGCTTCGGCGCAAGGAAACGCTAGTTGTCAAGTAAAGTTTTAAATTTTTAAATCTCGGGATTCTATGTATAATAGACTGTTTCAGAAATTATAACAACACTAACGGTTGACTGCCATTTCAATTTGAGCACGATATGCAAAAAAGCTTCTTCTAGCTCTTATAATAATCATTCTAACGAAGCAAATAATATCAACTTTGTTGATGTTTCTTGTAAAAGTTTAAAAATAGGGCTCTGTAAACTAGATGATCAAAATTTAAAGTTGCACAAAGCGGTAAAAAATGTAGCATATTGGAAAAGATAAAAAGCTCACAAATAAAATATTTCATTTCCAAACATAAGGAAAGTTACTGTATCGGTAAGAATAGATAGATACTTCTCTATTGGTAAAAGTAGTATTCACTGGAAAATTTGATAGAGAACCATCATTACGAGCCTTCTCAATGCAAAAAAAAATGCGTTTTCTATTTCTCAACAACACCATCTGCTACAAACGTACCTAAAGCAAACGAATGTCTTAATTACGGCTTTTGAATTCGTTATTATGGTATGACAAACTTTGCCACCTGAAGGATCGGATGAGATTTTTTTTTTCAAGAGGCTTCACCGCAATGCGGCATTCACCTCTAATGATCGGATGAGATTAAAAATTGAATTAGTTTAAACTAAATGGGTTCAGTAAAGATAAGAACATTTAAATTCGGAGTGTGGAGTTAATTGTTAGAGAACTCGAATGTGTAGCACATTATGCTGTATTCTGGAAGAGATAAAACAAATACTTCGCTGTGCTTTCTGAAACTACAGTTTCAGTTTAATACTCTTATCAAGATGTTTTCTTCTGGTTCGATTTTTCGATTCCCTGGGCATAGTGTATCATTGTATATCGAAATTGTATTTTGTAGAAAATTTGATTTTTGGTTTCAACAACTACTTATGAGTGTAATCAGCATTGGCGTAACTAGAGGGGGGGCCAGGGGGGCCAGGCCCCCCCCAGAATCCGCCAGGCCCCCCCCAGAAATTTTTCATGACTTTATATATGGAAATTAGAAAAAATCTGAAAACCACTGTCGTGGTGACAAACATAGACCTATATTCTCAATTTAGTTGAAGATCGGAGTTTTCGACTAGCGAAGTTGGATATCTCTCCAAATCCGTGCGTCGGACCTAGCTTCGGAAGTGGTGCGCTGTATAGCAAACAGCTATACTGCGCACCATTTCCGAAGTTAGGTCCGACGCACGGATTTGGAGAAACATCCAACTTTGCTAGTCGAAAATTCCGGGTTTCAACTGCACGTACAGTAATAGAAATTTATTTGGCATAATATGTGTTTAAATTGACAGTTATTGGAGACAATTCTCAACTTGCCACTCTTTACAAGATCATTGTCCAAAATGGTCTATGTAATTAGTTAGCTTTGTTTGAGAATATTATATAATCAGAATTATATAAAAAGCAATACTTTGTACATCTTGTTTTTTAAATCGCTGAGAAATTAAATCTAAATTATAATTCCCAGGAATTCCTGGATGGGTATCTTTAAGAATCTTTGAATTTTCTAGCAGCATTATTGCAAAATATGGTTAAGTGCTTCTTTATGGAAATCAAGTATCATGTGGGAAAAAACTCTGGTTGAATTTGCAATGGAATTCCAGCAAAAGTTTGTGAATTCCTAGTGAGAATAAATGTACGTAGCTGAAGCGTAAACGCGAGTGTATTCATTAAAACCATGCTGGAGGTGATTTCTAGTCGGTCACTATTAATTTCTTTTATTTCGTGGGCCAGGGGTATTTTTGCGTCTATCAAACAACGCACAAATTCAAATGGTCATTGAGGATGTTTTAATATATTCAAAAACTGGTGCTGCAAGATGTAACCGTAAGTTTGAAGGTATTCATGATTGGACTTGTAAAAGACTTGGTATTCATGAGATAATTGTGAAAGAATTCCTGGATGACTTCTTGGAGAATTTCTTGGCTTCTATGTCCCTCTAAAATTATCTAAAAGAATTTCAATACAAATCGGTGGAGGAGGATTCCTCGAGAAATCCTTCAAATTATTCAAAAAATCTACAAGTAATCCTTAAAAAAACCCTGGGGTGAATCCCTGAAAAACATTATGAACGGAATACTGTAATTTTAAACTAACCGCTGAATAAATTAAAAAAAAAAACGAGAGAAATTTCGGAACATTACAAGAATTCTCGGAGCAATACCTGCAGGAATCCCTGGAGTAATTTGTGAAAGTATACCTGGAGGAATCCCTGGATGAATTCCTGGAGGAATCCGAAGAGCAATTATGCTAGGAATTTCAGGAAAAAAAATCTGAAGAATCCGCATCAGAAATCCCTGTAGAAATTACTAGATTTTTTTTAGATGAATCCTTGGAGGAATTTCTGGATGCATCCTTAGAGGAATTCTTCAAGAAATCACAGGAGGAGTTCCTAGATGTATTTTTGGAGGATATCCGGGAGAACCTCCGGAAAAAATCCATGCGGAATCTCTGGAAATGTTCCTGGACTAATGCCTGGAGCATTAGGGGATTTTTTTATTATCGTACAAATTGGTATGAAGTTTCTGAAGGGTAAGGGATCATATATATTTGAAAAACTAAATTGAAAAAAATCAGGTTCGCTTAATTTTCCGGAAAACTGTAGTGAAAATCAAACATTTTCCACAGACACCACCTACTTTGAAAAATCATAAAACGAAGCATCATAGGCACATTTTTTTGTGAAATCATAAGCAAATTTTCTTAGCAATTCCAAGATGGATTTCTGGAGGAAATCCTAAAAAAATTTTTGGACAAATTCCTGGCGGATTCCCAGGAAAAGTTAATGGATTGATTGATTGATTTGTCTTTTTTAAAGAGACTTTCAGCCCATGGCTCCAAAGTTAATGGATAAATTTCTGAAGGAGGCACCCCTGGAGAAGTTCCTGGAGTAATGCCTGGAGCATTAGAGAAATTTCTGATGAAATTCCAAGATAAATTTCTAGAAGAATTCCCAGAGGAATTTCTGGAAGAATTCCAGGAGGAACTCCTGGAGGAATCTCACGGAAGAATCCTTAGAGGAATACCTGCAGGAATTTCTGGTATATTCTTGGAGGAATTCCTGGTGGAATTTCTAGAAGAACCCGTGAAATAACTCCTGGACGGATTTCTAGAGGAATCCCTGGAGTTGAAATTCATGGATTAATTCCTAGAGGAAACCTGAAAGAATTTCCGGAGGAATCCCTTGGAAAAATTCCTATAGAATTTATTTCATGAAGAATCTCCTGAAAGAATATCGGAAGCAATCTCTAAAGGATTTCCTGCAGAAATTCCTGGAGGAATGCTGTAGGATTTTCCGAAGAAATACCTATGGTAAATCTTGGTAGAATTTCTTGGAGACACTGCGGTAGTAATTTCTGAGGAATTCCCAGAGAAATTCCTGAAGGACTTTCTGAAGGAATTCCTGGGGTATTTC